>NW_028279545.1:0-230249 GCF_059751315.1 Micrasema longulum | reverse complement strand
TCAGCTCTTTAACTTCAAAAACATCAACAGATGAAAGAATTGAAAGAACATAGATGTTTAAATATGGGCAGAATGGTGAATGTTACAAAGTGTGTAAAGTGGCCACTTAAACCAGCCAATGACAGGTCATAAGCCCTGTAGATGGCTAGACTTCTATTTTACCTTCTTTAAAATGTTCTTCATCTCTGTTGTAATATGTTAATATTATATATATATTTCTCTATTTCCATGCTAAGACTATTGTATATTATTATAATGTATTTATATTTAAAATGTTTATTTATCTTATGTAAAAGTATTTTATAATGGAAATCGAATTAAATAGAAATTTACATACCAATTAAACTAAAAATAGGAATGGGATAAGGCGACCACTTTAGAAAAAAACAAAGTAAAAAAATTAGCCTTATATGTAATAAAGGGTGAAATCTGTACGAAGAGATGTCTGAAAGCATGAAGAATGAAAGAAAACAATTTTTTTAAGATCTTTTATTTATTGGAATAATGTAGATTTATAAATTAGTCTATAGCAATGAAGGTCATTGTAAATATTAGTTGATATACAAATGCAATATTAACTGACTAAATAAAATAAAATAAATAAATATGCTTCAGCTAGATTTCGATCATAAATTTAATGCAATTCATTGTAAAAAAAACATGCGAAATTACAAAATAATATTCTTATACGTGTGCAAAAGTGTAAATTTACGCAAAATTCATGATGTTTTTGAAGATTAATTCAAATTTCACAATTTACAATTCACCCCGATTAATCCAAGGCCGATCAAGGTAATCCCATTTCATTAACTGACATTGATGGTACATAATATTATGCTGAAACCGCGGGGGGGCTTGCCGTCCAATATTTACGATTGTATTCGCAATGATAATTCAAAGTAAATTGTCTCGCTGTCGTATTTTGTATAATATTTATAAAAACACTGAAAACTACCAGCTGAAACGACAAATCTTTAGTGCGGTTGCAGCAGCGGCCGTGACACATTTGGTTGAGACCTTCGAATTGATAAATGCTAATTAGAATGACAATTATTTATTTAATAATAAAAGATGCTTAGCGGTTATGCTGTCAATCGCTGAATTAACGGATACTTTGTTTATATTTTGTCAACAGATACAACGTCGAAAGTTAAAACAATCGAGTAGTGTTCATGGCAATCAAACGAAAAGTAAGATCGAATGACCCTTTTTCCATTTACAGCTTGCCCATATACTGCACAACGCATCTGAGGACTAAAGTCTCATTGACGGTGGCCACATACGAGGAAGAATCGATTGTCGCCGAATGAGAAAAGCTGCCTGAAGGAGCTGACTGTAATCTGGTGGTAGCCTTGGCATATTGGTGCTGAAAGAAGGTAATCCAAAAGTATAAACCATCGTTGGCTTAATGTTATAACTAGGTAACTTCAAAATCAGCATTTTTGAGTTAAAGCTGTAGTCTGGTAAAACGCACGCAAAATAAGGCAATCATAAGATTTTGCCATTTTAAAACTAATGTATTTCTTTAATCGCGCAATAATAAAAAAATAAAAAAACATAAATTAGATAACAACAAAATTTTTAGTTAGATACTAAGTATTTTTTTATTGAAATCCCAGATACCTAAGTTTAGTCTAAATTTAAAATGGCGTAATCTGCCGGTCTAAAAGTAATTATATTTTAACAAATTACAACAGGGATGGAGAATACCTTAAATTAGGGAATATGGAAGTCTAGGCATTTACAGGGCAAACGGCCTGTCATTGGCTGGTTTAAGTGGCCACTTTACACACTGTGTAACATTCACCATTCTGCCTATGTTTGAACAGACATATTTCTTCAATTCTTCTATTTGTTGATTTTTAGTGAAGTTAATGACCTGAAACCTTTATTGTTGTGAAGAGATTCATCTGACTGAATTATTTCACATACTATGCAACGCCTGAACCCATTTTTTAAATTTTTAAACTTCTTCTTGGACCAATTGGTTTTGTCTACGAACATTTGGACAAACTCAAATATTGTTATTATATTTTAGTAACATAAAGCTTTTTAGTATATTTTTTAACAGAAATACCTTTGAAAATTATTGTTTTTATCTAATTTACGTTTTTTTATTATTATTGCGCGATTAAAAAAACATTCGTTTTAAAATAGCAAAACCGTGTGATTTTCTCATTTTGCGTACGTTTAACCAGACTACAGGCTTAACTACTAAAAAAACATATCGTCATGATCGTAGAACAACGACGCGTGTAATTTTCTTAAACTTTACGTAAGAGTAGTTTAATTTTTTTTTTGACGATTTATGCCACAACTTAATGAGTACAAAAGTATATAATTTGATATGTGAATTAGTTAAATATATTTGACATACAACGAGCATATAGATAATACAGTAAATAAATCACTAAAATTACTTGGCTTCATTAACAGAATATCCTCTGATTTTACTAATGTCCGTACAATCAAAACTCTTTATTGCTCAACTGTTCGCCCTCTTCAAGAATATGCCTCCGTGGTCTGGTCTCCATTCTATGTCAATCGCATAAATTACATTGAATCAGTCCAACATCGCTTGCTTCGAAAAATAGCGTGGATGCTTGGACTAGAGAGAGGTAATTATTCTTATGCTGAAATAGAGTCAATGTTATATATTTCCAGTCTACAAAAACGTACAACTAATATTGACTCCATATATATGTTCGGCATACTAAATGGTATAATCGATGTTCCATCATTACTGGAACAAGTGAAATTCAATATTCCGACTCGTAGATTGAGAAACAATGAAGTACTGTTCACCGATCAGCATAGAAGAAACTATGGCCTTAATTCTCCAATGACCCGTCTTTGTCGTATTGTTAACTCAAGACAGGATCTGGACTTTTTTGGTTTAAGTTTACAACGATTTAAACGAGCACTAAATAAATAGTCCAGATCTTGTCTTGATATCCCTTATGTTTGTCAATGCTTCTTTTCTTTTTTTTATGTTTTAAACTATTCTTTTATTGTAATATTTAAACCCTATAAATTGTATCCATGGACAATGTCCGTTAATAAATACATATATAAATATTTAAAACCTAGAAAATAAGGCCGTAATATTGGAATTTTTCTACTACTACTGCAACTACCATCACGCCATTTTCCCGTAGGGGTAGGCAAAGAGAATGGACCGCCATACACGTCTATCCTGGCATACAATCCTAGCCTCTTCCACATTCATACATCTTGTCATACATGCCCTTCGGTTCTGTCTGCTTTTGACATGACCAGACTTAAGATTTTGGTTTATCTGATCATGCCACGTCTTCCTTGGTCGTCCTCGTCTAACGTTGCCGTTCATTTTTGCCATATATACTTGTTTTACCATTCTCTCGTCGTCCATTCGTTCTACGTGACCAAACCATCTCAGAGACCCTTTCTTAATCTTATCAATTATACTTGTCTCAGATTTACACTCTCGCCTGATTTCATCATTCGTAACCCTGTCATACATTGATTTCCCACACATTCGTCTAAGAGATCGCATTTCAACCGCGTTCACTCGGCTTTCATCCTTCCTCTGCCAGTTCCATGTTTCACTTCCATACATAAGTGTTGGGACTAAAACTCCGTTGTGCACTGCCAGTTTAGCTTCGATTGACATATTTTTATCAGAAATTACTGTGCCTATTGCTCCGTTCATTTTGTTGCCCGCATTCACTCTTCTTTCAACATCTTTTTCTACTCTTCCATCTCTTGAAAACATGCTTCCCAGATACACAAAATTTTTAAAGAAAGTAAATATAGATTTTTTGGCATATCCATTATCGTTCTACGAACGCGTCGATATTTGTTTCTTCAACCACGAATGCTACAAATAAACAAGTCGCGATGCATTCAAATCATATTATGGTGATTTTAATGCATTTGCACACTATGCAAGAGGTATGCGAGAGTTCGGGTCAGGTCACAAATTTCATGTCAATGCCAGGGCCCGTTATACGATGGGAACTGAACAGTTGTCTTCAATTGCCTATAAAGTCAAATAAAATTTTCAGTATGTAAAATAAAACATTGATATCAATTATTTAGACATGTTAACTACATGTAAATGTAGAAAATACTTCGAATTTTCAAACAAATTAATAAATTTTCAAACAAACAATTAGATTTTTTTAAATAACTAAAGAAAATTAAAACCTCCCATTGGAATCGGGGCCCAAAAAACGAAAGCATGGTAGGCGAACGCCCAGACGAGTTAACCGCGAGGCAAACTAATCTCCACTCGATTTATTTTTTCAGGATTTTTACCCGAGAGTAGCCATCGAGTCAAAAACACTCATCCAAGGTTTGATTGTGTTTCACACGCAAAACTACTGATTTATTGATTCAGCTCAGACGCGGGACACAAACATGTTACCGAACATGTAATCGTGATAAAATAGTGCACGCTGCTTAAAACGTCCACCATCACAGATAATGTGGCTGAAGACAATGAAACAATTAGATTAGACATGAAATTGATAACAAAATTAAACTAGAAATTTCTCGATTTGCAAAGGAGTGATTGATTACTCGTCAGAAATATTTCGAAGCTCATTAAAAAAATGTCGGACTATAATATCATCAGGTCAATGACATAAAAAAAAAATGGAGATATAGAGGTTGTTATTTTTAGTCACCTTAAAAACAAAGTTAATTACATATAACACAATTTTGTATTCAATACTCAATTTTTTGGGTAATTATGCTGAGTGTCGGTTTACAGCTCTTCGTATTCATTAAGCTGAAAATTTTGGGTTACATAGCGATTCAAATGTCATTTTTACTCATGGGATGTTCACATAATTTTATGGCTAAATCCATAAGCCGAATCTGCTTAAAACTAACTTATGCACAAATTTGTGATTTTGGCATTTTTGATCGGACATGGATAGTATGAGGTATTTTCAAGATACTGAAGGCAAATAATTGTCTTATTTCAGTTGCAAACAACTTCTTTTCATAGGTTCGAAGGTTTTCACGGTTACTTTTATCAACATGTTTATTTTTGGGTGATACCGTGTGTGTTTGTTCCAACGTTTCTCACTCGACAACTCAGTTTACCCTGAAGATGACTCCTGCAATGGTAGCAGAAACGTTGGGACAAATCCAACACACACAGTATCACCTAAAAAATAAAACATATTATTAACTTATTTTTATGTTCCCTTCCAAATCGCATTTAGAAACGTATAATATTAGAATACGAACGATTTTGCACCAGGAAAATCTTACCCTAATACATCCACTTCAAACTTCAACGTTGATAAAAAAATATCTGTAAATACTGACAAACAGAAAAGAGTTTAAAGTTTTACTAAACTATTTACAATCTGCAGGTTAGTTAGAAAAACAAAACAGGAGAGCTGATACATATTAAAAAAAAAAACAACTTAATACTCGTACAATGAAAAATATGCTTTTCATAAATTATTTATCTGACAATTGTAGCCTGCATTACTTTACGGGCTGTTAAATCCATCACATAATGCAGACTGTAAAGATAAGTTATGATTAAATGAATAGAAGGCAGATAGCTTCTAAATTACCGATATTTACAGAAAAATAGATCCTTATTATACGCAGAAGCCGTATTCAGCAAGCGAATTACCCTATTACTGGATGAATTCGGACTTGCATTTGTGTGGCTTCTGGGTGCGTAAAACAGTACATGAGATCTGGATATAATGACAACTTAATTGATAAAATATTCAATCAAAAACAAAAACGCAAACTTAATAAATATTTATTTTCTTCTCCCACAAAAAATAAAGCTAACCCATCTTAACAAGAGAGCCGAATTATTTTTATAAAAGACAATTTTTCTAAAAATTTATCTAATTGCCTACCATCAAACATTTAACCTGCATTCTACACAAATAATAATTAGGAGCATTGTTAAAAAAATCGCAAAGATAAAGTCCCTGAATATAATAAATCTGGCATAAACCAATTAAATTGTAATGATTGTGATTCAATCTACCTATACATTGGAAATTTTTAAAAAACACTTCAATATTAGAATAAAAGAACACTCAAGGGGTCTAAATAATAATATTTTTCCTGATTTCGGAAACCATCTGATAGAAAACAATCATTATTTCAATAAAGACACCGGATTAAAAGTTCTTCATGTTGAAAATAAAAATATTAAAATTAGACAACTTGGGAATCTTACAAATTAAAAAAGCTATAAATATTTTTTTTATTTTCTATGATATATTTTACTGCTCTTTAAATAATAAGGAATATTTTTTTAAATATTTTTTTACTATAAAATAAAAAGTACCTTCTAATCTTTTACAGACAATTTTCATTTCTCTTTCTTATATTTTACAAAAAATATTATACCTGTCTATTTATTATAGGAGAAAGAAATTCATAAACATTTCTTGTATACCCACGAACAGGCCATGCCTTTGTGGGATTTTTTTGTTTACTATTCTTACCGTTAATATGTATTTCATTGCTATGTTATTTTTTTTTTTTTTTTTGATACTCTGTTTAACCTCATATGTATATTGTAAAAAAACATAAAATAACAATACTTTTTTGTTTTTTTTTAAATAAGAAAGAAAAAAAAACAATATTCCATAAAATAATAATCCTCTACAATAAGTATACATTGACAAAAAAACTTGTAAAGCTTTGAAACTGGTCGGTAGAAAAAATAAAAAATAAGTTGTTAAACACAAAGTTGTTTTTATTTATTTTATTATAATGAATAATTACAAAATGAGTGCTTCAAATATAAAATTCATAATAACAATATTTCCTTCAGTCTACTCCTGTCTAGTTTTAAAGATCGTATCCATCTCACTTCAAATTCCCATCTAGACAATCATGACAAAAATACTCGACTTATAAGATCCATATGTTTCAATATGCATTTATTAGATAATTTTTAGTGATCGCTGTTTGAATAAAATAGGATAAGATTCATTAGTTAAGTATACTTTGATAAAGAAGCTTGTGTAGCTTTGAAACCGTTCAAAATTAAAGTTAAAAATAAAGTTGTTTAGTATTTTTTTTAAACTTAATAGTGTTTGAAGAAATGATTGACTCACAAGATATAAATAAAATGAAACGCAGTAGATGAAGGACAAAAAAAGAAGTCGTGAGTCAATAAACTGATACGGTGTGGCACTGACTGAAGAAAAACTTAATATCTAAATTATTGCGTTCTGGAGAAAACGGTACCGAGAAATAAAAAAAAAGGTTCAAAATCGAGTCTATTGATGAGCAATACATTTTGTGACATACTTTAATTTTGGCACATTATTTAAATAAGGACTTAATTCAGTTCTTAAAATGTCACGCTGACACCGATTTTAATTGCAGACATTAAATCATTTACGCCACAGATGATGAAATTAATCAACAAACCATGCAAAGCAATCAGGTAACATATTTATCAATAACTGATTTAATATTACATTTATCTTTTGAATCTACATTCCTTCAATTCTTTCATATGTTCATGTTTGTGAAGTTAAAGAGCTGAAACCTTTATTTATGCGGGTGAGATTCATCTAATAGAATTATTTCACCTACACACTAGGCAACGCCTGAAAAATTTTTTTTTTTCAATTTCTATACTTCTTTATAAACCAGGTTGATTTATCAGCAATATTTTGAGTTTTTTCAAATTTTTGTAGACAAGGACTGGATTCAACTCCCTGGGGAGCTGTTAACATTAAAAAAAATTAGGCGTTGCCTAGTGTGTAGGTGAAATAATTCTATTAGATGAATCTCACCCACATAAATAAAGGTTTCAGCTCTTTGACTTCACAAACATCAACTGATGAAAGAATTGAAGGAATGTAGATGTTCAAATATGGGCATAATGGCGAATGTTACACATAATAAGCCCTGTAGATGCCTAGACTTCTATATTACAGTCTCTTAAATGTTCTTTATCTCTGTTGTAATATGTTAATGTTAACAGCTTCCCAGGGAGTTGAATCCAGTCCTTGCCTACAAAAATTTGGACATACTCAAAATATTGTTAATATAACTCTATTATATATATATATAATATCGAGGCCCAGACAACTACCTCCACCGCAACTGGCGACTGAATTAACAACAAAGATATATAAAAGTAAAATTTATTCCAATAATATTATTCTATTTTGGATACCTAACCAACAATATATTATGTTTTCTATGCTTTGAAAAGAAAAACAATATTTGAAAACTGCAAATAAAACAAGATAAAATACAATATTTGCCTTACGGCAATATGCCCGCCCTTATATGTATATAAATTGTATATGTGTATAAAGTGTTAAATAAATAAATAATGTTTAAAGTATGTCTAAATGTTTGAAGACATGCTGGATTTCCTCCCTAGGGATTTGAGATTGAAATTTGTTGCAACAGAGAGGGAAATAAATTTTAAGAAGAGAGTATGGAAGTCTAGGCATTTATTTACTAGGCATTGGCGGCCTCCGTGGTGTAGTGGTCAAGACGCTTGACTCACGCACGGAAGGTTCCGGGTTCGATTCCCGGTGAGAACACAAAAATTTAAAAATGTGAATTTTCTCAAGCCTGGTTGTTCTGTAATGTAATTTACCGCTGTAATTGGGCCTCTTGGCCTGTTGTGGTGAAAAAAAAAAAAAAAAAAAAAATACAGCTCATGACCTTTTTTTACCTGATTAAAGTGGCCAGTTTACACGCGCTGTGTAACATTCGCCATTCTGCCTATTTTTAAACATCTACAGTTCCTTGACTCCTTTATCTGGTGACTTTTATAAAGAAAAAGATCTTTTGAAACTTTTATTGATGTGGGTGAGATGCATCCGCCTGATTATTGGGTCATAAGCCCTGTAAATGCCAAGACTTTCATATTCCATCTCAAAAATACCCACGTAATTCGCAACCACTGCTTAATAATTCATTTTCCATCATTTATTTATTTAAATCATAAATACGCCTCTCATTTTACATGCGTGCGTCCCCCATTACTGTCAATAACCGACTGAATCCGTTTCACACAAACACTGGCCACAGAACAGCGTCTCTGTTTTCCTTGTTATGAGTTAAATCTTCGTGTTCGCTCTTATACAGATTCACTACTGTATTGGCGGACATTCATTCTTCGCGTAGAAAGAATAAACATCCGGTGTGAAAATGTCGATTTGAAGATTACAAAAAACATCATTTCATCATTTTAAAAAATAACAGAGATATTATATTATCCAGTCTTGTATCGTATGTAGACTAGTGTGACATCACAGCCACACAAGAGTTAAGAGAAAAATAGTGGAGGCACAAAAATGCAACTAAAACAAGATAAAAAGTATAAATCAAATAATGATTTCTAATTTTTAATTTCGCTCAACTAAGATATTCGTATTTATTATTTTTGTTTTGAACCTAATGACATGAGTAGGTAGGTACATATTTAAAAAAAAAGAACGCATATTTTTTTTTGCGTATGCATTACGGAATGATATTTATCATAATATTGCGATATTCCCTTTTTTCATTTTTAAATGTCACCATACATTTCTGCCCTTTTTGTGGTTGTTCGAAAGCCTTGTTCTAGATTTAAAGAAGAAATGAAGATTTTTCAATCTTTAAATGTCAACATCAACGAGATTGCCAGTGCGAAAACAAAGCCAATATATCGTATTGCGAAGTATCCAGGTCTTGACAACCATCGAATCTCTCGCTTGCATAGTACAGGGGGCCGTACAAACGAACAAATATTTCAAAACCGTTATGATTTTTTAATCGAACAAACATTAAAATATCATAAAGCAGTTTATTCGAAAAAATGTATTTTTTAAAATCATATAGCAAATGTAATCGCACAAAGTAGACTCTATTTTTAACTGTCTTTGTTTTCAAGTAATGCTACATACCACACACCTATAGCTTGCATTTGTCGGGAATAAAATATATACGGCCGAAGTAACAAAATTGACATTTTTCATGATGCTCTCTTAACTTTTGCGAATAATCTCTAAGGAATAAATGTTAGTAAGTTCACACGAACAATTTATTTTTCATTGTTTTGTGTAAGTATATATTTTTCTTTAAATAAGTTTGAAAAAAACAGCAGATATCGTTATGTTTATTTTGTGTAATTCTATAATTGAAGATATATATGCGCGTGAAATTGTATCAAGTAATACGTTTAATTTGTATGTTTTCTAGTATGTATCTTTGTTGGATTACCTTATAAAATAAAACAAAATAAAACATTAAAATATCATAGATGAGAGAATTCGAAAAAATATTAAAAAGCCATAAATAATAATTAAATACAAAAATCAATATTTATTTTTCATTCTTAGACCATGTTAAATTTGGGAAAATCAAAAGAATGCAAATATTTATTTTCTAAAAAAAATGAAAAAACATGTATCTGTTTAAAATTTTTAAGCATTCTCGTCGACGACCTGCAATTATTGAACATGTTTAAAAAGAAAAAAAAGATGCAAATTCTATTTTTCATACAGAAATCATAATTTGACTTTGTAGATAACATCCCATAGTAATACAGGCCATGGAAGGAAGTAATGAATAATACATCAAACCACCCAGACCTATTGAGAAAAAAATCTGTATGGATTTTTTTTCTTGTAACTGGTGGGAATCGAATCCGCGACGCTAGTTTAAGAGTTAAGGAGTAAGTAATTAAACAAAAATTAATAAATTATTAATGGACATTTTTTTTTTTTTATCATACTACAGTTTAACACACGTTCGATCATTATTTGAAGTCCTAACAGTAACACAAAAAGAAGATTTTTGACGATTTGTGGAGTTTTACAAGTTAGGGTGACGAAAATTAGCGGTCTGTTGTAATTTACTATAGCGGTAGAAGTGAAAAAAACATATTTTCAATCATTACCAAAACGGTGAACGCTAGTGTATAGAGATGAATGAAACCAGCAAAAAATAATATACCCTCGTGAAAGGACAAAAACCAGCCATAAGTACTTTGGATAATTTCTGATAATTAAAAAGGCAAGGACAAATGAAAGACAGTCTAAAATACTATACTTCTTACTAAAATGACTTAGTCGACTACTTGAAAAGTAAAATTGGAAAATAATTTAAAGTTAACATGAAAAAGTACATGATGACTAGATATTAGATATGAGACGAGATATTACATGACGTTAATACGTTTTTATTTGTTTTATATTTTATATTTAACTTTATGTACATAATGTTGATTGTACATTGGCGGGCTTATTGAAAATAGCAATTTCCTCCAACCAACCAATAAAATAAAATAAATATTTTTTATATTCAAGTTACAAATCATATTCAATGGAAAAAAAAAACTAAAGATATATAAAAACAGAAATAACTGTATTTGGATATAAATTACCTTAAATCAATACTATTACTCAATGGGAAGGAAGAAAAAGAGGAAAGAGGAAAGGAGGAGAGATTTTTGAAGAGGAAGGAGATATTTTTTCATGACATCTTTGATGGTAGATAGGAGAAGAGTCCACAATCAAGCCGCATGGACACTATATGAGTTAGAGAAGAAAGAGGAATTGGATAGGTATTAAGAGACTACTTTGAGCATTAGAACGAAGAGGTAAACCATGAACTGATAAGCGTTGAAAATTTTCACGGAGGTATGTACAAGCGTTAGGACTATAAAGTACATTGAACAGAAGTGAGAGAGAGTTATAGTCTCTCCGCTGTCTGATTTTGAGCCATTTCAGATGCCTATGATAATCAGAAATGTGGTCATACTTCATACCCGGTACGATAATCAGAAGGGTGGTCATATTTCATTTTAAATGGCTCTAGCGGGTTGTTTTTAAAAATGCGTACTTGGGAAACGAAATCAACACAGGAATTCAAAGACTGAATCTCGGAAGGAGACAGGTAAAATAAATGGTTAGTAATAAGGCAAGTTGCTTAGGACTGCTTCGGTAAACATTTTGCAATATTTTACTCCAAACACTCAACGATACTTGCGACATCAGTGAAGAAAGTCTGCCTTTGAAAATGAACAGACATATTGATCACGTGAACTTTAACACTACCATTTAGCACTCATATAATAATATTTATATCTTGTCCCTCGAGTTTGCATTTTTTAACACTCATTAAACAAGCCGGTGACATCATATTTTCATTCACACCGATGAAAGTTTTTGGCTCTATTGACAAATGTGATGTCGAGAAATATTTATAGAAAACTAAAATGCCGCTCGGCCTATGAGAGAACGCTTTGTGTTTCTGGTCAAAATTTAACAATGCTGGCCACATTTTTGAGCAAGCTACAATACTTTCCTGTAATGAACTACATATGATAAATATATTGCGTTTTTTACTGACATTTCTTGGTGGAACTGCATTTTAATTATAATAATAAAAATACGTAAATAGTTTTATTGCACTTTTATTCATAATTTTTGACCAGTGACCGGGTTTCGTCGAGACCGAAATCGTCACACTGGTGGTCTTGTAAATTAAAACATATATTTAAGGACAAGGTTTTTATAACAAACGCAAACTAAAAAAATAATAAACATACCCAAATACTTCTTTACGTATAAAATAAACTCTTGATCGGGTAGAAATAATAGTTTGATAGTAATAATCATTAAACTCAAGTAAATTCATACTGATGTGCATATTTTTGTAGGGAAAACTCAAACTGCGTAATAAAGACTTCACAGTTCGCATTTCAGTCCTGGCAGAATTAAATATTTTCAGAGTGGCTCATTTATTCAAATGTACACGAATTTTAAGATATATTACTCCTTTTCCTACAGAAAATAAAAAGCCGAATTTATTGTTTAATTCTATTCTATTCTGTATATACATGTATAACATATTTGAGACATTAAATAACATTTAAAGTATTATTTTATTTAAAAAAATAATTTATATAACTTCAAATACACTAAAAATCTAAAACAGTGTAAGCCACTCTCCAAGTGCTAGTCTAATTTTTTTTAAGTTACAGCTTTGAGATAACTAAATAAATATATAAGTGGATTATAATAGAAAAAAACTCTCATTATTTATGTAACCATATTAATTAAATAAAAATTAACGATATCTTTTAAATCGTGTATATTTTTTCTTCTTAAGTCGGCATTACACAAAAAAGTTCGCTTTTAGTTTAAGAACAGTCTCGTTTGTATTGGTGCTAATTCATGTGGTTTTTCTAATGATATCGAAGAAAATTAAATAAAGCAAAATGAATTTCACTGCAATTAGAAAAATATTTATTATTGTGAAAAACAACATAAATTATATGAATAAACACGTACAAAAAGTAGCACACACATCCACTTAAAGTTTTAACAAATATATATATCGTAAACATACAACGAAAACTGGCCAACTCAGAATTCTTATTTGTTGGAAAATCAAGATTTAAGTTTTTACACAAACTCGTAGTTTTGCTATTTAGTAAACTTTTGATTTTGAGTGTTTATTGTTTTACAAATCACAAAGCATTAGGAATGTATTGTGTTAGTATGGGAGTGCTTTGATTTTTTCAATATTTCCCGTAGAAGATATTCATAGACTGACATGATCAATATGCAATTATCAAAACTTTGAGATATAAGTGCACTTGGTTATTTTTTCATTAAAGATACTATTCAGCACTAAAACTTGGCAAAATTTGACTTGGCCGCTTTTCGATGAATGCTCACGATATAATAGTGAAATATGTCGGTAGTCAGATGGCAGAAGGGGCCATCTGTATTTTTGTCGATGTTTAAGTTTTCAAAAGTTTTAATTGATATTTCAGTAAATACACACAGAAAAAAATTAAGAAAATCAGCGTCATTTAGAATGGTAATTTATTATTGAAAAGCAACACTAAAATATTTTAGTTTGTGTCTTGAAATTGAGACGTATTTCAGTTCTCCTGAACATTTTTGAAAATTACAGATGGTCCCTTCTGCCATCTGACTACTGATGTTACATCATAAAAAGAAAAAATATAAAACAAGAAAAGAGACTAAGAGCATCGAAAGAAGGTAGAGGATAAGGAGATAATGGAGAGGAGAGGAAAGGGGGTTTTTGTAATATAATTTGATCGAATAATTTATACTTAATATTATAAATGCGAAAGTGTGTTTGTTCGTTCGTTTATGAGTCCTTCACGTCTCAACGGAGCGATCGATCAACATTTTTTTGCGCAGAGATAGCCGAAGAGATGGGAAGTAAAATAGGCTACTTTTTTTTCAACCCAAAAAATAAAATAAAAAAACACAAAAAAAAGAAATATGGTAACAATCAGCAACAGTATTCGAAAATGAGTAGGCGGTAAGGGCGATGTCAAAAATAATCAATTTGAAATTGATTCATTAAATTTCTATAATTGGCTTACTTCACGAATTGTTAATTTGGTCAGCTTTTCATGTTGGTTTTGTGTTAAGATTTTAGATTTGTGAACAGAATAACGATGACACGTCACTATAGACCTTACGGGACGTCGTATTTCTTAAATAGCGATAGTTGGAAGACAGAGCTACTTTAATTTTTTTATCCCGATAAAAACATCATTCCAACCAGAAAATTATTTTTGATAAATGAAAACTCCCATTGGTAAACGACACAACTAATTACCTAAATAATTTCTCTCTAATACCACGTGAGCGAAACAGCGAATAAAATTTAGTATGATGTAAAAAGAACACATTTCTCATGAATTTTGTCGACTTATCAGTTTGGGTCCCAGCGTTTATTAAAAATTCACTATTTAGATCCATTATTTTTATTTTTTCTTGTTTTGAATTTCATATTATTAAAAAAATATATATTGTTATTTCTTAATTGTATTATTACATTTACTTCCTCTTATTACATGTATATAAGAACAGGTATTTTTATACCTAGCGCAAGGAATTTTTGCTGACAATTTTATATTAGAACTCAATTTAATGTCACATGTCTTTGTTTTGCAAATAAATCATATGAACCTTTTGTGTCAATAAACGCCGCATTTCGGCACTGAAACTGAAAAATTAACGTTTAATTATTTCGAAAAACATTTTTTCTTAAATAAAAGTATTCTTCAAATAATTTATTTAGTACACATTAACCCTCCCTCCCCGGTAATGTATAGCTAGTACATTGCGTCTAATAACTAAAATATCTTTATAAATATAATAAATATTGAGTTTAGATTTTCAGTACTCCTATATTACACATTTACGTATCGAATGAAATATTTTTTTTATTAAATAATAAGTATAAAGTGCACAATAAAAGCATTTATCGGAAATAGGGGATAAATTACAAATATCATCAAAAGTATACTCACAGTATATCAATAACACCTGGCGTTACACGTCCGCCACATGTCCACTCACGTAGTCCAGTACTATAGCTACTTGGTAGCTCTCGGGAAGTTGGCGCGGGTTTACGTTTCCCCCTAGTCGTTAGCGATACCCAATGGTTTTTTCATGTTTCCAGCAGTTAAGATTTGAAAAATTATCATCTTTGAATTAAATTGTGGTTAATGAAAGCCATTCCCTATAAATACTTTATTTTTCCCTTTTTAAATCTCTTATCTTTTTAGTGTTTAGTGACTACACAGCACCGTAACGCGCGGGTGTTTTTAGGACAGTAAGAGAAATGTTAAATATAAAATATCTTTTATATCCACAGGAATTAATTTAGGCCTGAAATGGTCAACTCATGTAGTCGTTTTATACCTTTCACCAAATTTATACATTTCGTACACGTGCGCTCCAGTAAATATACAGAGTAAGTACACTCGCAAATACACTTTGTTTGAAAACACATGTTCTGTAGCATTTTGCATAAAGTATTCGAGTATTCTCAAGGATTGCTGTTAAACTGAGACCAAAATAACTTAGTCGGTTCATTGTAGCGCAAGAGAGTATATTATATTGGGACATAAATATTTAGAAATTACTGTTTGGGTAGTTTTCCTAAATGTGCAAACAATAAGCGTGGGGTGGTGATAGAATTTTATATCAATTTGGCAGTAATATGGTTATTATAAGTTACGTCTAATAGGCCAGCGATTGAAGCCAGCGCGTTATATGCGCCACAAATATTTATTCAGATCAGTTCCACGAGTGGCGTTAATGAAAAATTTGATAAAAACCCTTTTTTTATTAAAGATTTCTAACCATTATCATGGTTATCAATAGATTTTTATTATTTAACTTATGTATATACCAGTTTTTCCAGTCTGAAGATGCTTGGTAGAGGGAGAAAACGCTAATAGGTCAAATAAAAAAGTGGAAATGTACCAAGAATTTTCAATGAATAACAAAAATCTAATGTAGATACTTATATATTTTATTACAAGTTGAATATATATTTTACAACCAATTCTTTAATTTACAGTACTTCTCCAAAAAAGAGAAAAACGCTTGTGCTTAGAAAGGAACATTACACTTCGAGTTTTATAACAAGAAAAAATATTTAGAAAAGCAGAGTATAATGCTCTGGCAAAAAGCACCGGTCAGCACCATACAAAGAAACTACTAAATGAGTACTCGCAAAGGACTGCATTTGGCTTAGCGAAACAAGCAAAAAATAAGTCAGTACAAGTAATCACTAGAGCCCTTACAGGGGCTACTGAATACAACCTTGCAAGAATGAATCTCTTTGAAACTTCTAGATATAGATTCTGCTGTGCAGATGATGAAACACCTAGAGTCTTTGAATTATTACAAGAATTTCCGAATAAACAAACTAGCCGCATGATATCAGACGGAGAATAGACTATTTCACACATGTCATTACCGCACGGTAAAGTAAGAGTGGATTGACATTTATTGTATCTATTTAATTATTTTTATTTTTTGTTTATAAAGAAAAACAACAGCAATACAGAAAAAATATTATACAACAGTATAAGAAAAACAGTAATTGATAATATTTATACATTACGTTTTTTTCTTATTTAAAACTCCATAGCCAACGGATAATAATAACAATATCTGTAAAAACGCCTCGATTAATTTATTCTTTTAAAAAAAAACATTAAAAAAACAAAGATTAGCGTTGTTATAATTTACCTAAATATTTCAATTTTGGTGACCATTTTCAACGAGTTGTAAATAACTCACTATTAGAAAATGAAAATCAAGTTAGGTAGAATGGGGTTTGAACCTCGGATCTCTGATCCGCGAGTCCACAACACCAGCCACAGGACCACAGCCCGATTAAAATAATACAGTAAAACTTAACTAAAGAGATTTTAATGATAATTTTATCAATATCATCATTTAAACTAAGCGAGTACTCTCAAAAACGCGTACAAAAGGAAATTGACTGGAGATTAGTCGGTCTCACGGTGTACTGCTTATTGCATTTGCCAGGCATAAAATAAATAAATAATTATAAAACAATTAGTATCGATCCACCATATTCTATTTTATCGTGCCGTGGAGATTTTTGCCGTGGTGTGAAATGGGCAATCACGCGATATCACGCAGTGGGCTCGTGGTTTGCAAGTGCACAGCGATCCGTCTCCGTGAATGTACGGTGTGCACATGTTATGCGAATGTGATGCTTTGTACCATAAAAGAAGCCCCATCATCGGTGGATCATTGGTTATACCTGAGGATGTGAGAGAGCTCGCCCCATACTTAAAAGCCGGTTATTTTAAGAGCTTGGGCTTGGAGAAAGACATTTAGCAATATATATAAGAGCACTCTTCCTTTATTCAGTAGGCCGGATCTTCAAAAGACTTAGGCATGGAGTGTGAGAATAAATTTACCCGTCACAATTTGATTTATACAGGTCGCAGTGACGTCAGGAGCTTGTTTGGCACTGACCCCCATTTACAAGAATGAGAATCACACTTCGATGGAAAGAGTACTCACACAATCGTCAAGACTAACGAGAAAGAGGCTCAGAAAAAGGCACTTCAAAGCTGCGTTAGGCATAGACAATTTTAAAAGATTGGTTGGAATGATTATTCTGAAATGTTGAGCGTTCAACTAGAAAAAGTTACAAGATACAATATTTGAAACGCTAATAACAACGTTTGTATTTTATAATAATGACATTGTACCGCTTATGCATTTTCCAATGTTAAATGCTTCCATTTGTAATGTGGATTATATTTCAGATCAACTGTGAAATAAGCGGGTAAAGCCCGTTTTATATTGGTCAGTAAATGGTACAAGATCCAATAAATATTGTGCCGTAAATACACAAATTGGATGAAATATGTGGTCAAATTCCAAAAACAAGAACACGTCCTATTTTTAAACAATATTTGAGCCAATATCTGCGCGCGCATCTCACGTTTTAATTTATTTATTCGTAAAAAAAATTATAAATTACTGGCAAAAGCATTAAATTTAATTATTTATATTAACATATTACAACAGAGATGAAGAACATTTAAGAAAAGGTAATATAGAAGTCTAGGCATCTACAGGGCTTATGACCTGTCAATGGCTGGTTTAAGTGGCCACTTTACACACTGTGTAACATTCACCATTCTGCCTGTATTCGAACATCTATATTCCTTCAATTCTTTCATCTGCTGATGTTTGTGAAGTTAAAGAGCTGAAACCTTTATTTATGTTCTTCATCTCTGTTGTAATATGTTAATATAAACAGCTCCCCAGGGAGTTGAATCCAGTCCTTGTCTACAAAAATTTGGACAAACTCAAAATATTATTTTATATTAAGTATTTTTTCCAAAGTATTTTTTTTTTTTAAATACACATTTATTACAAAAGCAAAGAGAAACACTGAGATAATTTTGTCGTAGAATTCAATATCTACAAATTGTATGTTTTTTTCAGTATTTATGCAAAATAAAACAAACCTGTGGTCAAATTCAGAAAAAGATAGAACGCGTCCTATTTTTCAACCAATTTTTGAACCAAGATCTGCGCGCGCACCCAACAATTAAAATCTTACGGCTGTAGTCTAATGAAAAGTATAGAAATCATGCGATTTTGCTATTTCAAAACGCGGATCTTTTCAAATTTCGCAATTTGAAAAAAACATAAATAAAAATAAGATAATAGGGTATTTTTTAAAGATATTTCTGATAAAAATTCAGTTAGAATATAAAAATAAATTAGAACACAGCTATCTAACAAGATTTACATCTGTTGATGGCCTAGTAGTACCAAAATTTAAAAATAAATATGGACAACGTACGTTGGATTATATTGTTCCAAAAGTATTTAATTTGTTGCCACTTGACATGAAAACAAGTTTCTATTACGTAAGTGGTTAGTAGATAAAACGATCCCATATTGATTATTTATTTATGTAATACATTTTAAATTTTTTTAAATATTTTTAATTTATTATTATTTTTTATATTTTTTTTAACCTTCATTGAATACATTTTTGTTATTTTCTTGGGTTAACCTTTTCTTTTCTTTTATTACTTTCTTATTTCATTTACATTTTTTAGATCTTAATTTTAATATGTACTTTTAATTTTCTTATTAATTTTTTTTTTCTGTAGATATGAATTGAAATTCTCGATTTACTTTACTTTGTTTAATTTATTTTTTATCTTGTTTTGATTACATTTATTTCACACATATATGTGTCTATTATTATTATTTATTTTTTTCTTATATTTAAAATTTATTTAAGTAAATTACTATTCTTTAATTTAAATTGTATTATTTTACTCTATTTTCTTACTTAAAAAAAAAAAATCTTTAAACTATTTTTATGTTTATTATTTTATACATATACAGTATTATGTCTGTACTCTTCTTATTTGATTATTAATTAAAACTAATGTCTGAGCACCCGATGACAAACTATTATTGAATAGTTTATCGGGACAAAATATATCTTAATACTTTGTTTTCTTTATAATGTATTAATATTGTAATAATATGTATATTTTATTGAAAAAACACTCTAAAAAAAAAAAAAAAATAAAAAAAAAAACAAAAAAAAAAAAATAAAAAAGAAGTTTTATATAACAAAAATATAATTTCTTTTTGACCGGCAGATAACAACTCTTGAAATTTAGATTAAAAACTACATTGGTACTCGTGTATAAAAACAAAGCATTTAAATAAAATATTTTCCAATGATTTTAAAGATAATGAATTGAAGAGGAAAATTATTAAAATATAAAAAAAATCTATCATTTTTCTCAAATTCTATGTTAAATTATGCCTTCAATAATCGTTAAGAAAACAGTTAAAATAGTTAAGATCAAATCTTTTTTTGGCATTAAGTTTTTTGTTATTTTTTAGGAAGAACATTTTTAGTAGACTGCAGACTGCAGACTGTAGATACAACAAAAGCTGCTAGGAGCGAATGTTTACAATCCATGTTGATTTAGAAGCCTTATGTTGGTTGTTGATCGCAAAAATAATAATATAGTGTTAGTTGTCAGTAACGGCGTCGTCACTAAATAGCTCTGTTTGCGAACTGTCAAATGTCAAACAGCCTGTAGTCTGTAATAGCGTCGAACACTACGTACTGCGCATGCTTACGCGCAAGAAACTTCCAAATGAACAGCTAATAAAATGGCCCAAGATTTGGCACAATCATTATTGTTCAAAAAACTGCGCAAGAACTTGCACAAGATCTTGTACCATTTTATGCCCTATGTAAAACAGCCTTTAGATATATTTAAACATATAAAATAGAAACATAAAAAATAACAGAACTTAATATAAAGTAGCTTTTATTTATTACTTACGTGCAAACAGAGCGTATATGGTGAAGTACGTGATCATCAAATATTAAGGTCGTGTTATAAAAAACTGTCCCTCCACGGACGTGTGCTGTAACATGGAGTAACTTTGTCAATATTATTAGCAGATAAAACACAAAATTTAATCCATTTTCGGTACAGCATTAAAAAAAAATATTAGAAAAAATATTTGCGTTCTTGTTATTTATCCAAACATTTCAATTTCTAGGCCACTTTCAACGAGTTGCAAACAACTAATTATTAAAAAATAGAAATCAAGTTGTTGTGTAGGGGGGGTCTAACCTCGGCCCTTTGATCGGCGAGTCCGTGACTCTGGCTACGGAGCCACAACCCGGTTAAGGGATAAAACACAAAATAAAATCTTTTTCGGTAAAGTCATAAATTAAAAGGCAATAATTTACAGATTAAAAAATAATCATAATAAAATAATCTTAATAATCAGTGTATTATAAAGATTAATTCTTCATTATTATTTTAAGTAAATTTGTATTTTTTTTTATTTTAACAATTTATATCATCTGCAGTCTTTATTTTACACAGTTTTTTTTTAAATCAAAATCATTATGTTTCGGTACCTACTGGTCCATAAAGCACTGCATTGGTCAGTCTTACGATTCAGGTGTCAGTCTAGAGACTATGAAATATTGTGTCTAAAAACAGGTCGAAATTAAATATTTCATGTCAACCATGTCTGGAATCGAACCCGAGACTTCTTGCATGGTACGCAAATGGGCTAACCATTAGACCACCAGGCGAAAAAATACATGCTTAGTAAGTTAGATGTATCTTCTCTAAATCCTCTTAATGTCAATGGTACCAATATCCAATACAGGAAATCCATAAAAAATCTAGGAGTAACAATGGATGAACATCTATGCTGGCGAGCTCATACTAATGAATTAAGCTGCAAAATATTTTTCAGTCTACACTCACTTCAAAGGTTGCAAAAGTTCTTACCTATTAATGCTAAATGCTCACTCGTAAAAGCATTACTACATGCATAAGGTACATTTTTGGTCTCGGGAAATATGACCACATTTCTGATTATCGTAGGCAACTGAAATAGCTCAAAATTAGACAGCGGAGAGACTATCATTCCTTCTCACTTCTGTTCAATGAACTTTATAGTCCTAACGCTCCTATATACCTCCGCGAAAAATTTCAACGCTTATCAGTTCATGGTTTACCTCTTCGTTCTAATGCTCAAAGCAGTCTTTTAATACCCATCTACAATTCCTCTTTCTCAAACTCATATAACCCCTTCCACTATCACTCATCCACAATTCCTCTTTTTTCTCAAACTCATAGTGTCCATGCGGCACAACTGCGGAATCATCTCCTATCCACTATTAGAGATGTCATCTCCTTTCTCTTCCTTAATCTCTCCTCCTTTCCTCCTTCCTCTTTATTTTTTCCTATTAAGTAATAGTATTGATTTAAGGTAATTTTTTTACATATACATATATTTATATTTTTGTATATCTTTAGCTTTTTTATTTTTATTTTCGACTTCAATTACAAAAACGTTAAGATATTGTTCATAAATTATCATCATTCCCTTTCCGCACCTAATGGTGCATAGGGCACTGCATTGGAACACCAATAGCAACTTGTCTTGATCATTATTTATTTTTTTACATGAAGGTAAGGAGATCAGTCTTACGCTTCAGGTTCCAGTCTAGGGACCATGAAATATTCTAGTGTAAAAACACCCTTTTAAATAATATTTCATATCAATCATGTCGGGAATCGAACCCGAGACCTCTTGCATGGTAGAAAAATGCACTGACCATTACACCACGAGGCTGACATATATTAATGACTTTTTTTTTCTTTATCATTTTTTTTGCACCACAGCAGGCCAAGAAGCCTAATTATAGCACAAAATTTTCAATTATATCTAAACACACCTTCTACAAATAAATATTAAAAAGAGTTTTTGAATATAATATATTATTTAAAATTGACAAGCTTAATTTAATTCTATCAATATTATGAAGTTATTTTACGAATTACAATCATTATGCTTATAAGTCAAGATAATTGTACCTAATTAACATAAGGAACCAGCAAATTTGATTTACGACGAGCTATTTGAATCATAGATATATTTGATGAATCGGCATATTTTTTATTAAATCGTCGTTTTTAGTTTGTTTTATTTTTCTTTCTTTCCTTTTAGTACAAAAGACCGATTAATTTAAATAAACAAACTAATTAAATTATGTTGTAGTAACCCCATTTTAAGGAAGAACTGAAATCCAATTTAAAAACTGGTTCATGCTGAAATTACTTTATGAATGCCATAGCCATGAAAGTATGTTTTCCATATTTTATGAGTTGCATTCCAGAATGTTTTAATTTGCATTTTTATCCAAAAATTAACAATACGCCATTTTGACGTATTTACAATATTCATATTTGGTTTAAAAAAATGTTGGCGTTATTTAGAAAACACAAGTAAACCATATAGCGGTACAAACGATAATAACAATAACAAAGAACAACGAAAACTGAAAATTCACGTTAAGAAATATGGAAGTCTAGATAATTACAGAACTTACGACCTATGTATGATTGGCTAGTTTAAATAGTCACTTTATACACAGTGTAAAATTCACAAAAGTCTTTGTTCGGACGGACGAAGAATACATTTCTGTTTATAAAACAAAACACTGCAAAAAAAAATCCTGGACTGGCACGTAAAAAAAATGTTAAAAAAAAACAATTACGCTGCAATTGGAATTTTTTATGTCGTGCCCTGCGATAGTGAGATTATAATATGAACATTTACAAACAGTTTTATTTTATTGTTAGCTCAACTTTAATCTAATAACTCAATTTTTATCTGTTATTCATTGTTTTTATAAATGTAAATAATATTATTAAGTTAGTATAAATATAATCTTCACCAACAAGCTACAAAAAGTGGCTTGGTGGGATTTTAGTTTTAGTAAAAATATAACAAGTGAGATTTTTTTTTAAATTGTAAAAATGTATAATTATACTATTAAAATAAAAAAATAAAAAAACTCAATTCAAACAAACTCAAAATATTGTTGATACTGATAATATTACGAGTATTAATGGAAGTAACTTTTTTTATATACACGAAACACGAACGAACAATAAAGTACGTGGTAGTTAGTGGTTAAAAATAAAGTACACTTTAATTTTTCATCGATTTTGATATTATAAGAAAAAACATGATTTATTTATTGCAGCTCAACAAAACAATTTCATATTTCAACTGAAAAAATCCCAAATAAAATACATCATTCGACGATCAGAGTTTATCTCCCGGAAGTGACCGGAAAAACATTGCAAAATTTACCTGCACAACCCTGGTACATTTTATCTGTTTATTGCATTACTGCTTATTGAAACAAAGTGTTTTTTCATTTTCATTTTTTTTTTGCACCACAACAGGCCAGGAGGCCCAATAACAGTGGTGAATTACATTACAGAACAACCAGGCTTGAGAAAAATCACATTTTTAATTTTTGTGTTCTCACCGGGAATCGAACCCGGAACCTTCCGTGCGTGAGTCAAGCGTCTTGACCACTACGCCACGGAGGCCGCTGTGTTGAAACTTTCCCTTCTACCGCTTAGCTTTATCTAGACATAATGGTTCATAGGGCACTGTATTAATACATAAATCTCAGCATATCTCGATCGTGTTATTTAAAGACAAAAGGCTTAGTCCTGCGCCGGGAAAATGATTAAATAATGTTATAAAACATATTTTTCAATAAATAATCATTCATGTCAATCTAGTCGATCCAGGGATTTTATGCATTGCGCGAGGTGCGCTACTTAGTTTCCGGGTTTCACACATACATGGCACTAGCGGCACGTGTAGTGAACATACATGTAGAAGTATAGGCATCTACAGGGCTTATGACCTGTCAATGGCTGGTTTAAGTGGCCACTTTATACACTGTGCAACATTCACCATCTGCCCATATTTAAACATCTATATTCCTTCAATTCTTTCATCTGTTGATGTTTGTTTGTTTAAATATGGGCAGAATGGTGAATGTTACACAGTGTGTAAAGTGGCCACTTAAACCAGCCATTGACAGGTCATAAGCACTGTAGATGCCTAGACTTCTATATGACCTTCTCTTAAATGTTCTTCATCTCTGTTGTAATATGTTAATACAAACAGCTCCCCAGGGAGTTGAATCCAGTCCTTGTCCACAAAAATTTGGACAAACTCAAAATATTATTCATTATTTGATGTGAGTTTATATAAAGATATCAATCGCACAAAGGCGTTACTTCCTTTTTGCCGGATCACTGACGTCATTTGCAAAAAAAAAAATAGAAACGGATAATTTTTTCAAAACACTGTCATAACAAAACATTACATTCCATTCAAATCTTTAAAAACTTTGCTTATGTGTGCGTAACAAAAAGTTTTCATATAAATCATTCGTATGTGCGTGCTTACAAAAGCAACAGCTGTATGTTTACTTGCTTCACAAACAGGCACTAACACTAACATAGGCTTATAAATCACAGTTCTCACGAAAAGGGGCGAATTTTTTATTTTTCCAATATTTTTGTCTTATGAAAAAAGAACTTATCTTCCATTTTGCCAAAAAAAGCTTTCGTAAAAAAGGGCGTAATTATAATTATAACACTTATTATTTACATAATACTGACGATATCTTAAGAAAGGGCAAAACAATCACTTATCCCAAAACACTGCCATGGTTATGAAAGGGGGCGTAGCTAAATTACATTTATTTCAAAATACTTTCGTTATATCGCACATCTGATATTTCCATGAAAGCAAAAAAACTTCATTAACACCTCTTGTTTTTTCGTTAAACGTCACCTTGTATTTTTCGATGACTTAATGTTTTTCTTTCCCCCTTCAAAGCTATGTTGAAAACATTTTTTAAATAAAATCTCGACGTCCTCGATGAAAATGGTTTGAAAATGACAGTGTTAGAGAACGGCATGTCTTGTATTCGTTCCCAAAAAAATACATTCACAAGCGTATTTCAAAATAAATTTGAATAAAAGTAAGTTACGCCCTGTCACAAAACGAGCGTAGTTATTTTATTGTCAGTATCTGATATCTAGATAATCTACATTCTCCCGTATATCCGTAGAAGTTGAAAACAGAATGAGAGAAAGTTGTGTTGACTTTATGACACGCGGGATAATTTACTGATACAAGATATACGCGAGAATTTCGCGTTTTGTTCATTGGTAATGATCATTTGCAGACATTTGAAAGTTTACGTGTTCACTGCAGTATTTTACTAGGCACGAAACTTATGTATGAAGTTTCATGAAAATATTACACATAATTTGTTGATTTCTCCTAAAACTATATTATGTAAACGGTTATTCATCATAGCATCACCATTTTATTTTATTTTAATAAATTTACGGACAGGAGTCTATTTTTAATATAATACAAGCTGAACCCGGCCATGCTTTGCTATTGCTAGATTTGAGTACATACTCGTATATAGATTAAATAAACACAATCAAAAAATTTATATCCATTATTGTATGTATTCGCTCTCAATTAGATGTGTACACATATACATGATTATTTTTGTGTTTCGGTTAACATAAATTGTGAGGACAGAATGTTTTTACTATTTTTTATTTTTTTTTGCACCACAACAGGCCAGGAGGCCCAATTACAGTGGTGAATTACATCACCCAGGCTTGAGAAAAATCACATCTTATTTTTTTGTGTTCTCACCGGGAATCGAACCCGGAACCTTCCGTGTGTGAATCAAGCGTCTTGACCGCTACACCACGGAGGCCGCCTGTTGATAAATAGGTATTCGAACATTGTTTTGCTGGCACTGTCTTGCAGATGCCTCCCCGATACTGTGTGAAAACAGTATCAGACAACTGCATTTTGATGTTTTTTGTTAATATATCTTGATAACTCCACTCCGTAGTTAATGATTTTGATAAAATTATAAATAAAATTACCAATGAAACTTCTTGGTTTAGTTTTACTTTTTTTATTATTTTGAATAACGAGCGCTTTCGCCTAAGTAGGCATCTTCAAGACTGGTGAATAGTTTACGTTTACAGCTTTTATACTATTCTTAACACATTTAAAACATACATATTTCTAAAAATTTCTATTTTTATTATAATTATTATTCCATCTCCGCTACCTGGTTGAAGCATATGGTTTACGTGAATAGGCTTCAGGTGTCTCTGTCGGCTGGCAGATCCTGTGACTCCTTTCAAGTCAGGTTCGCGTTTGGGCATGAGTTAAATGTAACTGATTGTAGAAAGCTATGTGCATATAAGTGCACTATGTGTATTAATAGGCTAATGGTTTTGTTTACGTAAACCGAACCTGTTTCTGGGATAACGTAAACGCATTATAAAGCAAAGTTTTGTAAGTACACAAAAATATATCTTAGGAGGAAGCGCAGTCTAAATGTTCTTCATACAAGTCTATTCCCGTATCTTCTTCCAGGATTATGGCACTAGAGTATTGTTTTTTTACAGATATTAACCATTGGCGTGTCCCGGTTGTTTTTTTAAAAAAAATATAAGCCATTTATCATGGGAACTAGAACCATAAAAAAACAATAAAAGCGCACAGTTTTATCTTACAAATATGAAACCTATATTTGAAACACGCAAAAGTACTGTTACAAAAAAATATTCTGATACTCTGTCGAAAAAAATAATAAAATCAGTTCACTTTTGAGGGGCGGAAAACGGGACAACGAAACGTCGATATTGTGTATTTTAGTTACGCACCTTTTAACTAACGACACGCAGTTGTTTTTTTCGCACAGTATCGGGCAGGCATATGCAAGACAGTGACAGAAAGAAATTCAAATAAGTATTTATCGAAATTCACTGTCATCACATATCTTCACAATTTATGTGATCCGGAACACAAAAATAAAAATGTATGTATCTAATTTTAACTGAGTACAATAATTGATATTAAACATTCAATTTTGTTCATTTAATAAACATATATACGAGAAAGTACTCAAATCTAGCAAAAGCAAAGGATTGCCGGGTTCAGCTCGTAATATATATTAATCGGACAAATTGGCATAAAAAACGCTCTGACAAAAAAATTTGTTATAGGAATAAGCCCAATTAGCATAAGGTTTGGCGAGCCAGAAAGAATTCTATAACTAAAGTTGCAATCGGTTCCTTTATTGGGAAACGCTTGTTCTTATAATACATACATACGAATATTTTGATTACATAAAAAAGTTATCTTGTAAAGTAGGCAAGCGTGGCTAAGGCTCTCGAGAGGCATCCGCAGTATATTGCCAAGCCAAACGTATCGCCTGCGCTTGACGACAGTTTCCATCGTAATTTTCTGTGTCCGTTTTCTTATTTCTTAACTCCTTACAAAGTCAAACCACCGCACAAGAAAACTTATTTTTAGACACTTATCCTCAAAGCCTCGGTACTTTGCAGCTTTGCTGTGCTACGATCTACGATTCGCATCCGTACACGAGAATAATAGGTGTTAGGCAGGCGTTATACTCGTATAAGTACTTTTAATGGTTTCGTCAATAAAGGATCTTGGCATTACTTTAGATAGTAAACTCTCCTATCGTGAACACATTGATAATATTGTAAAAAAATCTCTCAAACTTCTCGGTTTTATCAATAGAATGACGATGGACTTAAAAAATATTAATACAATCAAAACTCTTTATTGCTCACTAGTTCGACCCCATCTAGAATACGCTTCTCCTATTTGGTCTCCATTCTACAGGACTCATGTTGACCTTATCGAGTCTTTCCAACACCGTTTTCTAAGAAAAGTGGCATGGTTGCTCGGATTACAAAGGGGTAATTTTTCTTATTTTGAAATAGAGCAATATCTTAATATGTCTTCAATGGAGAGACGTAGAACTGAGATGGACCTTATATGCATTTTCAAAATACTTAACGCTATAAGTGATATCCCATCTCTGTTGCAATCAATTTCTTTACATGTTCCCAACCATGTCACCAGAAGTCAAAATCTGCTTTTTATTAAATCTTCTAAGGGCAACTTTTGTTTTTATGCCCCAATGTCCAGAATATGTAGATTAATCAATTCATCAGACGACTTGGAATTCTTTGGGATAAATCTTCCGTCTTTTCGTAGATCTCTTCGCGACTGATCAGTATGAGATGAAGTTGGATTGGCATGGTTTAACTCGAAGTCTTATGTTTTTCGTTTTTATGAATATATTGTGTACGGCTTTTGTTTTGCCCTTGTTTGTCTATGCTACATAGTTTTATGTTCTTTTTGTTCAGTTTCTTGTATTTATGTTTCTTCATGTAACTGTTGTAATTGGTATAGGCCGTATATATAAAAAATAAGTAAATAAGCGGAATGTGGTTTTCACGGAGTAAATATCCAATATCGAGACATCTTTCATACTGTTAAATGCGTGTTTCACATTTCAACAAATTAAAGAATATTGTTTGGTATATTGTATGGATTCAAAATGATTATTTACTTAAGTAAGTAATAATAACGTATACATATTTTTTTTTAATATTCGCGGGGTGCAAATGTTTACAGTCGGCATGTTGTCTAAATTTACCATAAGCATCCACGACAACGATTATAAGAGCCTGTCGGTTAACGCTTTCAGCCCGGGTGTTCAAATGTGCACGAATTTTAAGATTAGTTTACACTCGTACCTACCAAAATTCAAAAGCGGCGAGTTTAATATTTAATTCCTAGAACTCCTGAGTACGTCTAAATTTTTTTATGCGTCAGTAATCACCATTACACAGAAAAAAATCATTTTCAAGACAGCTGGTTCTGGCTGGATTGTTTGTTTTGGAGCGGATTCCTGTCGTTTTTATAAATAATGTTGTGTAAGGCAAGTTTTAAACATTTTTCTGAAAAATAAAATTAATCTGATTTCATAATCATACACTGCAAGACAATAATAACACATTTTAAATTACTTAATTAATTTTATTTATTCCTTTTTTTCCATTGTAAACAATGATTAATAATAAAAATAATAATATCTCACGTAATCACGTAATAATATCTCACCCGTGCCGAGGACACCAAACAATATACTTTTTTTAAATATTTTACAAGTGAAAAGAAGACTTATACCCGTATGCAGAGACAAAACTTAAGGTGAGGAAAGAACATTCTATTGTCTTCACCTTCGGGTTATTCTCCGCATTTGAGATTAGAATGTAATTTCCTCACTCTAAGTTTTGTCTCTGCATACGGGTATTAATATACAGAGATTTTGTCGGTTGGTTATCAGTTTGAGACCCATTGTTAATAAAAATGAACGTTCAAGAACTTCTAAGGTATAAAAGATAAAAAAACATTAAAAATACGAAAAAAAATTCAACCTTAAGTACGCAGAATAAAAAATATTTTTTTGTAACCAAATATCTTGCACAGTAACGTGTTATCGTCAGCGGATCAATCAAAAGATCAAATGGTCGCATTTATGTAATAATTTGTAGTTAAACATTTTTGTTGATTACGAATGTTTGCGGTCAAATCTTTTTTATCTATATCGCATTGTTTTTATTCTGTTTTTAAATGAATTATCAGTTGGGGCTTGTCAACGTGCGTCATACTCCGAATATAAACTCTATGGGTATATTTATTTATTTTATCTACGGACTTATGTAGTCCGTTTAACATTTCATATATTAAGGTCTAAGATATAAACACAAATTAATACATGTTTACGATACCAGGTTTACTTATATGACGGCTCTAACTGTTCCTATATTAAAATCAATATGTGAAAAGGGCAGTGCAATAGAGAATACGTACCTAAAATATGGAACATGGCACAAGTGCCGTATAAGAAATAAATAAAATGTTACGAAACAATATCACGAATAGTGGCTCCGAGATATGGTTAAATTAGAGTTTACGGAATTTTTTGTACTAAAGATCTTTTAAATATATTCAGGTTAACCGTAATATTTAATTAACTCTTCACAGCCTAATTTTTTAAATTCTAAATAGAAAAATCTATTTATATAGGTGTATGAGATGAAAAATAATATTTTTTTGGCATCTTTTTTTTTTAATTTTGGGTATGTAGATAATATGCTACATCGGGCATAAAAGGTTCGAAAATACATGAATATAAGGAAACCAAGAAATATCATTTTTTTATGAATAACTTTTTATCTAACAATGACAGTTGCGGAAACAATTTCAAATCTAAAAAATAACAAAAATCACCATTTGAACAAGTGCACCTGACTTTTTGTTTAAAATTTTATCAAAAAGTTTTACTCTGGTGGCGATTTGTAATTTATATCAGAAATCACTTTTATGCTCGGATTATCGTTATGTAGCAGATCGTCTACATGGACAGTATAGGGTTGAGATTATTCATGTAGGTTAAGTGTACCTCGTATATGATTAAAGAAATGTCTAAGAACCTGTTAACGACAGGCGCCGTGTCGCAGTTGGTTAGAAGGCTATCTGTGAAACTGGCGTCCCGGGTTCGATTCCCGCCAGTTTCAAAAAAAAAAAACCAAGAAATATTTTTTCCTCAATTGGTCTGGGTGTTGTGGTGTATTTTTCATTACCTCCTTCCATATCACCTCTATCCCACCTGCTGACAAGCCTCAAGCCTTGCAATTCAGCAGGACATTAATTTTAATGTTATAATTCTATTCTAAATATTTTTTGTAACGTTTTCCTTTTTTCACGTCTAAAGTTTATACATTTTTATAAGCTTTTAAAAGAGCCTTTTATGTATACTTTTTTTAAAAATATGTAAAAAAAATGTAATGGTTGATACTCCTGATTTTAATTTATTGTGCGTACAATTTTAATTTTTAATATTTCAATAGGTTAACGCGATCACAAATGCATTAAATATTGTTTTCAAGTATGCAGATAAAATGTTTCTGCATGTATAAAAAATGTTTTAATGCTAATATGGAGGTGTAGTTTGAACTTTTAATATTAATTTAATATAATACTATGTATTGTAAATATTAACCTTTATTGAACTGATCGATAAAATTAACCCAGATTCGCACATAACGTGAATATTTGTTTCCTTACACATATTTTACAAAACGAGAAAAACATAACAATTTAAAGATTATTTTTATTTTTAATTAAGTATACCATTATTACCCAATTCGCGTTTATAAATTTGAATAAGAAAGCAGAAATTGCGACATTTGAGCCGCACGTTTGAGTTTCTAGAGGCAGTGCCTTACTCCGATGACAAGTTTAAAACTCACACCGCTGTTTTGGAACGTCACTTTCAGCCAAGAATGCAGAAAAATACATCGTAACCCGAGCCGACCAGCCTACCACGAACTCAGAATACTGAGGCTGAGCTTACTTTCTATTACACACTAGTCATGGAAATTATTGCTAATTTAATTTCATTAACATGCGAAATTTATGAGGTTAGCATGAATTACATTGCTAAGTATGTCAATTGCTTTTCACAGAAACAGTAAGTTTAAAGATCCTTCAGTTATTCAGGACTCTTCAGAATCTTTCAGATTTTACATGCCTCGAGTGTTGAGTACATACTTTTTAGGAAGAATCTCAATTTATTTCAGAGTATTTCAAAATTTCTTTCATCGCCCGTTCAGGCAGTTTTTTTCAGATTTTATCCCCCCATCTGGATTTTCCAGAATTTTTAGAAGTTGACACTGGAACTTTAAAAAAAAAATGGAACATTAATTTAACAATGCTTAGTAATTATATTATTCGTTATTGGAATGCGCTACATCGCTTTTTTACTTACTAAGCGTGTAAATAAAATAATTCTTCTTCATCTTTTAAGAGATGCTAGGGTCTGTGTTACAGAAAACTAGTACTCCTGAGATGATAAGGTAAAATTGTTCCTCCATCTTTTAGGTGGTCTTCCAGGCGGACATTATCCTGATGGAATTTCATTAGCTGCAGTGTACACACGTCTGTCACTGCTTATTCTGTCCACATGGTCCCTCGAGTATCTTCGTCTGGATCTGCTCCATCGTACGATATCTTCTATTCCAAACGTATCTCTAATTATAGTATTACGGATACGGTCTCTGACCGTTTTTCCAGTAAAGGTCCTTTAAGCTAGGGTTTCCTAGGACAGCGGTGCCCGTATCTTAACGGCCGTAGAGAACGGTGATGCGGTGGACAGCCGTCGTAACGGTGACTAGAGAGTGGTTTTATTTTTTAACAATACTATCAACACCGTTTTCCTAGGAAACCACTCTCTAGTCATCGTTACGACGGCTGTCCACCGCATCACCGTTCACTACGGCCGTTAAGATACGAGGACCGCTGTCCTAGTAAACCCTAGCTTAAGACCTTCACTTTAGATATTATATAAATATGATTATGTTCAATATAGTGAATAATCGTTTTTGCGTATTATGACATAATTACGAATAAAAATTGGGATACAATTAATAGTAAAAATTTAGTCATTTTAAATCCCAAATTGATTTTTGTACAAGGAAACCTATCCAGAATTGTTATTTTTACACGGTACTGTGTGGAACATATCCACAATGTAAAAAAAGTATTTAGTATACATATTTTAAACTATAAAGAACATGAAAAAGAGTTGTTATTTTACATAAAAGCCCGCTTTACTAGGATGTAATATGTTTCTTTAAGAGGACTGTATGTTTAGTGTTTAATTTCATAAAATTTTCAATGAAAAAATTGACGAGTACTTTAGCAGTAGCTAATGCTATTGTAAATCTATCATTGCTAATGCTAATTATTTCAACACATACACGTGGTATAACATATGAACAAACGCATTTACAGTTATACGTAGATATAGCTTGGGTTGACTCTATGAAAAGTTACGTGATTGGTGTGACGTGACGTTACGATTTAGTAGGCATTAATGTGCGTAAGTCAGAGGCATTGCCACAGACAAAAATGTGTATTTTTAATTTGGACTATTTTTTATCCGCCTCGTAGTGGAGTGATTAGCGTGTTTGGCTTATCAATGTGCACGAGATTCTTGAATTCAACATTGAATATTTATTTTTAAGGTGTTTTTTTCAAAATATTTCGAAGTTCGTAGGTTGGCATTTAAAGCGTGACTGACTACTTTGCCTTGATGTAATAAACGCACAGTTGGACCAATGTGGTGCCTTATGCATGATTGTGCATGGGAAAGGGCACGACAACGTGATAATTTCACTTGGTATTACAATTGAACGCACACATCGACGCTGGAAAGGAAAACATGTACCAACCGACATGTAGCGACTTTACAGAAGAGCCAAAGTTTTTTTTTTTTTTATTTAAAAAAAGAATCCCGGGTTTTATTTTTTAATTTAACTAATGTAGCAATCACGCCAAAATAATACGTATGTATGAGATGTTTTTATCAATTAAAAAAAAAACAAAAGAACTTAAATTAGCTCTTCTGTAAAGTTGACTTACACGCGGAAGGTTTCAGGTTCGATTCCCGGTGAAAATACAAAAATTAAAACGTGATTTTTTCAAGCCTAGGTGTTCCATGATGTTATTCACCACTGTTATTGGGCCTCCTGGCCCTTTGTGATGTAAAAAAAAAGTTTCTAGGTGGTAACTTTTTGTGTTTTGGCAACTAGAATTTAATCAAGGTATTTTTGCTTCAAACCAGTTTTCGCTTGAATCCATCTCTTCATAATTTGCGGAAAAAAATACGATAAACTATAAAATATATAGAAAATATTGTATACACGGTTGGACTAATCTTTGTTTAAATTACTTACTATTTTATTATTTACATTGTTTTAACCGTCGCAAAATTGAAATGAATACCTACATATAATTGGATAGCAGGCCCTATTATGAACTCACTGTTTTTATACTTCTTATGTAACATATCTGTTTGTATTTCAAAAATAAAATAAAATCAAAGCGTGAAAACATGCCAATTAATGGTCGTATAAGTATTATAAACATATTATCAAAACATGCACCACTGACTTTACGGTCCCAATTGCAGCAATTTCAAGGTAGATTAAGACTGCCATAAACACCAAAAAATAAATATGCATTTAAAGAAGTTGATCTAATGTGCTTTAAATTGTCTTTTTTATTGTTGCTATTTTAAAAATTGTTGATCTACCTCATCCCAGTATGGGATATACAGTTTTTTTTATTAAGCTTTATTTTAATTTTATTGCAATTCGTTTCCCTTTCAAATAAATAACAACCAACCCTTAAAAATTGCTCTAAAACTCTTAACACTCACAAAGATGTTTTTACAACCAGCACACGATTTGTTTTAGTAGTCCTAATAATCATGTTCCCATTTACACTATTTACCTACTGTTCCTTTCGACGCCTCCCTCGTCGACATCTGTAGAAATCGTTTTAAAAAAAAAGGCATGCAGCAAATTGGTGTTTATTACATTACTTAATAATTAAATACTAACCTATAGCTTTTCCTGGATTGCCTTTTTAATCAATGTATCCTGTATTTAGCGGATTACGGTGAAGTGAAAAAAACTTTGGGAATATTCATTTTTTTTCAATTTAAAGCCTATCTTACATATTGGTCAATCAATAGCATAATAATTGTTAAATATGCAACACTAGTTTTTTTTCTGTTTTTCCCATTGGGATCCAAATGTCATTCATTAAAAACTGATTAATAAAATCTTTGAAAATACTTCATCTTGCCTTATTTTATGCACGTAGAAAGTTTTTCCGAGTCAGTTGATTTTTTGTTAGGTTTGGATTTTACTGTAAGCCAAGCACATTACAATCATGCCATCGTTTCGCAAGAAAGAAATATATGAATCTAGAAATCCACAATCGCCAGCGCTAACGAATGTGAACGCCAGAATCCTACATTTCGCCTGGAAAGTCACGAATAATTAATTGCTACTGCAAAAATGCGTAGATTTTTTCACTACGCATGATTATTTTTTTTGTTACAATGGCTGTTGTTTTCTTTTGATGAATAAATAATTTCAAAGAAAACAAAAATAATTTAAAGAAAGTGTTTTCAACATTTCATAATCACTTTCAGTAATGTCATGAAAAAACAAGTTTTGTGAGTCGTGGTTAAAATGTATGTTGGGTTGAATATAAATAAAACCAGAAAATTACTTAGATTTTATATTCGAAAATATTCATTTTACAAAATAAACGACGAACGAAGTAAATGAAAAAAAAACTTATCGAATGGACATCACAATTATAAACTTTCAGTCGTAACACTCCACTTCGTCTTTTCGGGGAGCGCAATTATTCTTTCTTTCCAATTTCACACTTTTGAGATTTCTCATGAATTTGTACAGCGAGCAATATAACTACTAAGACACTTCAGTCACTCGAGGAACGTATTTTACTAACTCTAGATCACACTGTGTCAGTCGGGTGCGCGCGGTGCGCAAAGCGGTCCATCTGTATTCGGAACAGCATTAGGTCTAGGGAGGCGCGGGCGTCCTCCAGCGGGCAGTGGCGAGCCTCCTGAACCGTCCGGCGGAGCGTCTCTTCCACCACCACCCGCAGGGAGCTCCGGTAGGGCAGCCCGAACGGGTGCTGGAACACTACGGACGTGTCCACGACCTTCTCGTGCAGCATGCGCAGCGCCCGCAGATCGTTCTCTACTCCGTGGCCCACGAGGATAGTATCCGCGTCCACCAGGGCGAGCACGTCACGCTGCACGTCGCGGATGGTCTTAGTGGCGGTTCGCAGGTCGTGGGGGGAGATGCCGGAGAAGCGGGTATTGTAGTCCACGACTGGTTCTTCGGGCCTCACGAAGGTGCTGTATACCGGGCGACCGTCGGCCGCTATGACCTCCACGCGCGCCATCTGCAGACCTCCCGCCGTGTAGCACATCTCGCAGTCCAGCGCCAGCACCCGGCGGCGGGGGACTCCCGGCACGCGCGGTTTGGTGCGCACGAACCCTCGGAGGGGGCCGTTCATACCGACGTTCGTCCCGCTCCAAACGTGCACCGGAGCGCGCGCGCATCCCTGCGTCCGGCGTGTCGAGCCACAGCAGGTAAACATCTTGACGGGGCTGTCGGACGGACCGGTACAGCGTACTTGCTTGCCCCAATGGTAACGGCAAACCTCTTTCGTGAGGTACTCCCCGGAAGGGCTGAGGTGGAAATAGTGCGAGCAGCGGACGCACCGTCGTTCGACTGCGGCTGACGCCCTCTCTTCTTCGCTATCCGGATCGCTTTCCCCGGATCGCGGGCTAGAGCTATCGGAACCGCGACCGCTGTCGTCCTCCGGAGACCAGTTGTCGAACATGGCACTGGGCACCACATCCCACGATCCACTTCCCGGCACGAACTCTCGAGCGTTCACGTCGAATGTGCGCGGGGGTCTCGAGAAGTCTACCGAGAACACGTGCACCCTATGCGGATTCGTGGAACTCTCTCTCGGATACCCGAGAGCGCTCATTTGTTCTTTAGTGAGCAAGTAGTGTGTCAGCATGCGCGACAAGTCCTTGTCCGTCAACCGGAGGTCGATGTATCGCTGTAGCGGCGCTGGAAATGTCGGAGCGAGTGCCGGGACCGAGATGGGGCCGGGCGGTGGCGCGGGAACTGGATCTCTGGTAGGTCTCGGCTTCTGGCGGCGCCGCTTGGAGCGCGGCGCTCGGCGCACTCGGCGCGGACTGCCGGGCTCGCTGTCTCCGAAGGGGGAGTCGCCACGCGCCACCTCGGAGCCGCCCTCGGAGCCGCCCTCGGAGCCGCCCTCGGAGCCACCCTCGGAGCCGCCGTCGGAGCCGCTGGAGCTGGCGCCGCCGCTGTCGCCGGGATCAGGAGGAGGTTCGTCTTTGCAAAATAAACGATCACTCTATTAGCATGTGGTTAAGTTATCGCTCCCACCACCACACCCGCTGACGCAATATCCTCCGCATGGGATACCCGCACTCGGACATGACTATACTCGCGCGAGACGAGACAGGTCTTATGATCAATGTCCAAAGTGTAAGAAAGATATTGTTTCAGAACGGATAACTACTTATTATTATTATTATTATTATGCAAATATATTCGAATGATATTATTAGTTATTTGAGGTTAAGGAATGAAAATACAGAAAATGGGAAGGTAAATAATACATATAATAAAGTCAATAAGGATACGGCTAAATAATCGTACGACATGAATGGCAGAAGATAATAACAAGGAAACGAAAATAAAACAATTAAAGATAAAATTTTCAGGCATAAATATTATGCCTAGATAAAAAAAGATTCCCAGAAAACCCAGATATTATAGTTTTTAATATAATATTATATGCATATCAAAATGCATTCATTTTCTTAAAAATAATGTATGTAACACAATTTTTATGTGGACACGTACATTAATCAAAAACAATTTCATAATTTATTCTTAAAACATCGAAGGTGAAATTAACCTTAAACTTCTTACATAAAAAAAATGTATTGCGTTCTAAAACGTAAATGACAAAATTAGTGTTCTCGGAATGCCCACAACGGATTAGTTCATGACGATTCGTTATTATTTACATACAAGATGAAAATACGTCAGCATAGTGTGTCTAGTTCCGGTGGGGAGGCGACAGTGGCCACCTGCCAAAATAAATAATTCTGTATCTGATCTTGTAGTGGCCAAGGATCGAATCATGAATGGGAGAGCCCAACTATTTGGAAATATTGTTCTGAGCCAAAAAGAAAAGTGCTAACCAACACGGGGCTAGCTAATATTTTACTACCGCGTTATCAATGAAAGAGACTGTAACCACATGGCAAAAAAACACAAAGTTTTAAAGTAAATTAAGTGAGGTCAAAAGAACCCAACAGAATATAAACACTCGTTCAGTAACACAAATTAACTGTATTGTCCCATTTGTATCAACCGCCTTTAGTAAAAAGCAGTACAATGTAATTGCTCCAAAAATATTTAATGATTTATTGCCAAATATAAAAGACTCAAAATGTAAAACAAATTTTAAAATAAAAATAACTGCACATATAAATAGTGTAGCGAGAGATTTTTTTGAAAAATATATGTAAATCAATAAACGTAGTACTTTATACAATTGGAACACATATTATTTATATTTTTACGTATTTCATTGCTTTATATTTGTTTTATTATATATTATACTATATTATTTATGTTTAAGTAACATGTATTCTTGGCACATATAGATACTTTATATTTGTATAATAATGATTTTTAATTTCTTACATTTGATTAGCTAGGCATTTATAATTAAGCAGTTTTAGTTTTTCATTTTTATGTTATTGTTTTATTAGTATAGGACTACTTACGCTCTAAAGATAAAAAATCTCCATCTTAGAACAGGCTGTGCCATGTTAGATGGATACTATCATAAACAGAGAACACTCCGTTTTCATTTTACATTAATTGGTTTTATATAGATTCCCTGTTATTAAGTATGTATATTATTTTTTTTGCAATAAATTTATAAATAAAATAAAATAAATATGTCCAAATATTTACGTTTCGCGATGTATCATCCTGCTGCGCTATCACATATTTGAATTTCACCAATGTAAATATGAAAAATATTCCGAAACTGCTATTTATATTTTATCATGCTATTTATTGCATTTAGCCGGCAGTTGGCAAACCAAATGTCAAGAAAAGCAGTCTCCATAGTAATTGTAATTTTTACTTTTTTGTATTATATACTCTTTACTATTTTGCAAATGCAATATATTGAATAATTTTTTATAGTAAACGCCGATTTTTCGCCAAAGAACTGCATTTATTTACGAGGAAAACAAAGAAACAAACCGACACGAGCGTTGACTTAAAGATTACACACGCGTCGACTAATGACTGCGATAACTTAAGCATGTTCATTTTCGTTCATTGTGATCGTTCAAATATTTAGCATGTTTTTTAACTATGTCGATAGTTATTTGTGATTGAGCTACAGGACTTTTAGTTTTAGCACGACCAAAATCGTCTAACCTCTCAAACAGCCAATGCTTTTCTTTAGAGTCTAATTTGTATGAAACTGAAACGTGACAATGACTAACCGCCGCGCCGTTTTACAAAAAAAAAGTTTAATTTCAGATGAGATTAATACAAAAATTGAATGTTATTTTTATCATGCGTAGGTTTTATGGACAAAACCAAAATATTTATATTTTTTAGTACCTATAAGTGCTTTGATTTTTTTAAAGTTTTGTAATTTTAAAATTACTCCGCGTGTGACATTACAAGTTCTCTTCTTATAGTTTTTTTTCTGATTAGTTAGCATACCGCAAACCAGAAATCTATTACAACACTCTCATTGGTTGATTCGGAAGAACTTGTGAAGTCATTCAAAGTAGTTCGTTCTTATTTATTTTTTCCATAATATTCAAGAAACTTCGCGGGACAATTTAACGATCTAATTTTTACCGCGCGTAATAAAACTTTAATGGCCAATTTTTCATAGCACTGAACTTCCTCAATAGGCCGGGCCTATTGTGGAAAAATACATTATAAATAAGAAAACGTAAGCTGTTATTTGTTTCTAACCAATAAAAGGCGGCCTCTTAAGTGTGATGGGTAGACGTATAACTCACGCGCAGAAGGTTCCGGGTTCGATTTCCGGAGAGAACACAAACATGTAATGTGATTTTTCTGAAACCTGGGTGTTCCAGTAATGGAATGAACCTCGCTTGTTATGGTGCAAAAAATATAGAATTAAAAAATGAAAAATAAATTATGACATGCGTAAATAAACAAATAATATACCAACGAGTTAATGGCTTGATTTTATACTTGCCGGACGCTTGAAACTGTAAATAAAAACTTTATTACCAAAATATAACGATAGCCAAATATTTATTCTAAATTCGATTATTGCGAACTCTTGAATTTCATAAATATTGACATGTCAACACGTAGAACTAGACAAAACACTCTATATTATTGTAACCCTTTCCAAACCAACTATCTTTGTCACTCTCCTGTACCGCATATACACAGACTAGGAAATGTACCTGTCATTTCGAATTTTTTTCTAACTCGAGTCTCTGTGAATTCAAATCATCTTTTTATAAATATTTTATGATGTTGTAAAGTAACGATTAACGATTAATTTGCAAAAGCTACTTATGCTAATGATCGGCTGTTAACTAATTTATGTTCAAAACATACCGAGTTTTTTATATCTTTTGTATGCTGACATACATATATGTATATTTTTTTATTTTTTTTATACACCCATGTTTTAATATTGTAAAAGGTACTTGTGCCGTATAATAAATAAACAATATAAAATAAAAAAAATACTTTTTATGCGGAGAACGTAACATTAGTCATACAATTAATCAGAGATGTAGCAAACTACTAAACGATGAGAATTAAAGCAGAAATGATATCACCAGTGATTCATATTCAGATATTACTCGCCGCGATAAATATCATAACGTAAGTAAAATGCCTAGAAATTCGATAGTCCAGAAACCGCGTACCCACGTCAAACTGAAGCCGACAATGTTTTACTACTCATTAATGAGTAGTTTTACGTTGTGGCCATTAGTCCCTCTGTAGACGTCGCTTGATACGCAACTACCGATTTAAATTTAATTACGCCGTGTTGTGTCGTTTTTACGTGTCAAAATACTGCTGGGATTAAAAAGAATGTTTTCATGCGCGCGGTAAAAATTATATCTGTTGTGCCGTTTTGATCAAAACCCAAAATATTAAAACAACAAGTCGTGTATTTTTAATTGACTTATTTTATAAAAACGATTTTTAAAAAAGTATGTTAGTAAGTATGTACAAAAAAAATCTTTTTTTTAAATGACGTTCGTGAAAGCAGTCTGAACTGAAAAAAAAACCTGAAGCCGTTTTTTTTTAGTGTTACACCATGCATGTTGTCGCCTTCTGTTTGATGCGCGTATGCGGTTTTTTCCCCGTAAGGGTAGGCAGAGAGAATGGACCGCCGTCGTTACCAATAAGTTTTAAGGTGGGATCGGGTTGTGGTCCTGTGGCTAGTGTCTCAGACTCAGGGACCAAAGTTCCGTGGTTCGAATCCCACTTTACCCCAACTTGATTCCATTTTCTAATAGTGAGTTATTTACAACTCGTTGAAAATGGCCCTCAAAATTAAATATTTGGGTAAATCTTAAGAACGCAAATATTTATTTTTTTAAAAAAGAATAATTACATCTCATGTGCAAGTAACGAATTCACAATTAATACTATTTAAGAATTCGATTATTACCGTCTGCCAGATTGTTAAAAAAAAAAACAAGGCGAACATTTTGCTGGTATTGCCAGGGTTGTCGAATTTTTTACCCTGATTTCTATTAATAAGTCTCAGTAAAATAATTAAACGGCTTTAATTACTAAATTAGTTTTTAAAGTTTTTTTTTAACGTTTGCCTAATTAAAGTACCTGTTTTTTTTTATATTCCATTCAGTAAAATATTTTATGTGGTAAAATATAACAACACAAAATTAACTAATGTATATATTTTTTTTGGAGTTATTAACAGTTTATTGTTTGCGGCCTAGCGACATTACGCGGCCACTTCACGCATGCGCGTAGGTGAGATGTCGCGCAAGGTGGGGGCATTTGGAACTTATTGGACACAGTGCGATGTATGAAGGTTTTACGCGCCTTCTGGTATATTATAATTCTACGGTAAAATGTATACCGGCATATCCGATAATACATTAATGCTAGAGAGAGAGGAAGTAGTGACTTAGAGGCGAGAGGAGAGGGAGTTACAACTGAATCCGGATATTACCTCGGATATTTTTTCTAACTCCACCTTACATTTTTAGCTAGTGCGAGATATCTGAATGTCGCGTAAACGGTTTGTTGGCCATGGGACTAACTAACTGAGTAGTGGAGAGGGGGAAAAAGTGGAATGAGAGGGCAAACCGGAGTATATTTTTTACACCACATGCTCGCAAAGCCGTCCCGATGAACGTTCCGAATGCAGCACCCTTAACCACACTGCCTACTTTAGTTTGGTCTGGCTGCGGCATGTGACCACGTCACACTGAAGCGTATTTTTTTTGGGAAAACATCGATTGAGGGCAAAGTAGAAGAAAGAAAAATAAAAAAAATGGATGAAAACAAGAAAAAAAAAATAAAGCAAAACAAAACAATCTAGCAGTTATTAGCTCTTAATCTAAAATATCAAGACATAATTATAATTTTGATGTCTCCTTTGTGTATTTTTTATTTATTTATACCAATCAACAGATTATCTAAACGGTTCATTAATTTAAGATACAAACAGTATGTTCAAAAGGACATTAAGTTACATATTGAAAATTACATAACAAAATATTCTAAGACACAACGATTATCTCAGAGACAACCCTGTAGGTGAGTTTCATCTTTGTGTTGAGCCATACACAGAACCATCAACAAATACAATTATTTTTGTAATGGGCGTACGAGCTGTTCGTTGATGTGGAAGGAGTTTATTTATTTTATTTATTTATTTATTAGTTTATACATACATTGTTACACAAATAGCACAAAAAACACTCTGGCAAATTCTGTTTGTACTAGGAGAAGGCTCAGTATATGAAGGGTCGGCAAGCCAGAAATATTAGTGTGCCTAATGTTGCAATCGGTTCCTATATGGGCAAATGCCTGTTGTAAGAAACCGATTTGTTGCGGCAAATATGGTTTCAAATATATTTCCTATAAACAAAAATAATATCGAAGAAATAGAAAAACAGTTATAGCCCAAAAGAGAAGAAAACAAAAAAAAAAGTACAGTTTACGTAAATGTAAAAATAAAATTAAATATATAAGTATATACACATACACGCATACATACTACATACATACATATGCACATACAAAAATACAATAAATTTATAAATGATTCAATGGGATAGCATAATATTTAGATTACTATCCTCAATAAATTCTCAGATTCCTCACTTCCAATGTCTGTGAACCAAACTGTTATTCTTTTCAATACTGATGGTTTATCAGATTTCCAAACACACGGTTCAAGTGATTTCAATGCAAAAAATGGTATTTGGTGGTAAAATTATCTACATTCCACTTTACTTTCCAGCATTGCCTCCATGGTAGGGCAACGTGGAAAATATCAAAGCTATTCATTAAGCTTGTTTATTTTCATTTTGTGTGCAGTTAAATAAAAAACTATTTATAATGTGTGCAAATATACAAGTTTTCTTTGCTAATTCAATAAAGATCCTATAAAAAAAGTTGGCCTAAAGTTAAGTCTTCCACTTTGCCCTCCCTTACACCGCGGACCGCCGGCTACTATCTCGGACCGTAAGGTGATCATCGCCGGTATTGCGATATGTAATTTTCTCTCGGCATAACAGTTGCTCCCAGCTACTTCGGATAACGGAGGCGGAGAATCTACCGGTTAATTTGGAATAACGAACGAATACAAAAGCTGAAAATTGATAATCTTGACCGCAATTTCCCAGAAATTACTAGCAACTAGATGCAACGGGAATATAGATCAAGCTAGATACAGATTGTTCCGTTATATATTTTTCTACAGCCGCATTATGTATCGGGATACGCAAACATGCAAACGCCAAAATGTGTAAAATAAAACAGCAACTCGACCAAAAATGACGTGATAAGTATAGAACTTTATAGGCCTCCTTTTGGAAACAAAAATAAGACCGAATGTTTTTTTTCTAATGGAGTTGTCTGATTTATCAGTTTACAGCTATGTGTGTGAAATAGAACCAGAACCCTGGACGAGTGTTTTCGACTCGATAGCTGATCTCGGTTAACAATCCTGAACAAGGAAATCGAGCGGAGATAAATCCGCTTCGTTGTGAAGCGGTCTGCTTGAGGTCGAGGTGGGTAGACGTGAAATTTTTATTTTTTGCTTAAACTGAAATATTTTATTGTTCCTGGACTGGCGCCTGAAACATAATACTGTTCACCTTATCTTCATTTAACAAATGATCGAAATACGCCGCATTTGGTTTATATCATAACTTCCTTCGATGTCCCCTCTTTCGCACCTGCGCACAAACCTCCAAAATAGAGGCTAAGCAGATTATTCTTTTAAAAAAAAAAATGGCAATTACGCGCAGCACAATCTTGTGTGAATGAACCATCCGCCGAGATGTCTCGCAATATTAGCACGGAGACTGTGAGGCTTCACCAAACAAAAAAGTCAGAGGATAATGATCTTACCGCGAAGCCTCAGAGCGAATAAGGTCTAGGTGTTTAATTATCCTAGCGGTACACGAACCGAACTCGGCCCCGGTTTTTTTAACACTCCGATAATACTTATTTGGTATTCTAATGAGATAATATTTTCAGTAATCATAGATTGAAAACTGTGCATACGAGAGCACATCTTCAAACCACTTCGGACCTTGGTAATGACCAGTCTACGTAGCATCATTCGAGGTCTTGTAGCTATAAAAAATATACCTATTATGATAGTTAAAAGCTGGTAATTGCGGAGTCCGCGAACAAAGTGTATAGTATATATTACGCGAAGCCTAGGTCTAGAATAACCAATCATGTCGAGCGAGAGGTTCTCATTAGAACAATCGCAAGCAGAAAAAACAAAACAGAACACTTCCTCATAGCAATAAATGCGATGGTTTCCTTGTTGCTACAACAGTGGGGCTTATTGATTCAATAGTGTCGTTTTTCCTCGTAAAATCCGCAAAGGTCGATTCATCAATAATATTGAATACGAAAAAACCACTTTCTGTCGAATTCGTATCTAAATAAACATCCATATTAAAATGATAATCGGAACCTTGAAAACAGGTGTCACCGAATTTCATATTGTGTAACCCAATTAAAAGTTAGAAAAATCTATTCAAAATGAGTAAATTAAATAAAACTACTCTAGTGACATATATTTTCTTACTTAAAAAAATTAAATATTTTTAAGAGGTGGGATTTTACTTTAGAAGATTCTCGGAAAACAATTATTTAGGCTTCAGTGACATTTGAAAAAAAAATACTGCACAAAAAAGCCGATTCAACAAGAGATGGCCCACTCTAAAAGTGATTTATATTTCGTGTTGGTAAACCATTACTGATCCATAGACTATTTCGGTGGCGCCTAGGCCCAGGTAATACGGATAAATATATATCAAATTAATCGGTTTTAACACCCACATCGACTATAAAATAGATAGAAATTTCCGTGATGAAAAATGCACAAAAATATGGAGTCATTGTGAGTTTAATATCGTCATATTTATATTTAATAAGTCTTGACAGAGCTATTTTAAAAATGCAGAATACTTGTACTTAACAACTCAGAAAATGTGATGATACAGAATGCAACCAGAAAGATTGAAGATGGGACAAAAATGAGTCTAATTATACTACTAGAACTAACTTATACTATTTGTAAAACTTGTCTGCTTGTATTACTGAGACCATCTTGTTTGCGAACCGAAAATAAAACGATAAAATATAAAATGCGCACACTTATTTTATTAAAACGAAAATTTAATAGGCACGTTCATTTAAGTTTTGAGTAATTGTAAAAGTGTACTGTTTTAGCATTTATGCAGGTATACACAATTCACATTTCCCCACATACATCGCAAAATGAACAAAAATGCAGTTATATTAATATGTTCGCCCATCATAAATATATTACAAGTAATATATTTTGTATTTCAAAAAAGAAAAACATTTATTATTAGAGTAGTACGTAGTACCTACCTAAGTTCTACAATGATTAATATAGCAATGGAGGATCTTGAGGTATAAATAAATAATCAAGGACAATTTGTTTACACACCTTATTTTTAAATTAAATTGAAAAACATGAACACAATAAAAAGGTCAGGTGTATTTTTAATCACAACAAACTACACCACACATGCATCTTTAGCTTATATATATATATATATATATATATATATATATATAAAGAAAAATATGATATGTTAAATAAGTAGAGAATGGACATTTTTTAATAAAGTTGTCGTGTACAATTTGATTAATAAGTTAATTATTATTTAATTATGTCATTCAGTGTAAATTACTGACTGCATATAATTACTTCTTCCCTTATCTACCCCTAATAGTAATAGTGCATAAGCGACTGCATAGGTAAGGCAGTCCTACTTCATCTTGGCACTGGCAAAACCAAGAAATAAAAATATTCGCCAACTGATGTGTTTTCGAATGCGATAAGTACTTCGCTTCAGGTGTCAATCCAAAGTCAGTGAAATATTGCAGTGCATAAAAATGTTTAAAATAAATGATTAATGTCGGCCTTGTTGGGAATCGAACCCGAGATTTTTATACATTTACCAATTTCAGGAGAGAACATACACCTTTACAATAAATAATATTAATAATACATCATGTAAAAATCTAAACCAGTAGCCAATAGCTTTTCTCAAATCTATGGCACCAAAAACATAAAATAATAAAATAAAAACAAAATAACAGCAATGTTAATTGGTACAGAAGAACGGATTTTGAATCACCGACATACTCCGCCGCAATAACAACAACTAAACCATCTACCAATTGCAAACAGCAAAATAATATATATATATATATACATATTTATATATATACTTCTTAACACTTACTCTACTCTTTCCACATTCATAATATTATGAATAGGGTGCCAAAAAGGTTTCCGAACTAACCAGCCGTCCAAAAATACAACAAAACACCGATGCAGTTAAGAAAGTGGCCAAAACCATAACAAACTACATAAATGTAAATAAAACCGCTATAGTAAACGCTCAGAAATCCTCTAAGAACACAATTTTACATGTAATTCTTGGTAGAAAAGTACTTACGTAAAAAAGAACAGCGTTACGATTTCTGTGAACGGGTACTCTATATTGACGTTTTCAAGAATAATCCGGCAGTCAATTAGATTATGCAAAATCTCGTAAAGAAAACTCATATCCAAATAATGGGCATTTCAAGATTAATACCCGTATGCAGAGACAAACCTTAAGGTGAGGAAAGTACATTCTATTGTCTTCACATTCGGGTTATTTTCACCACTACACCACGAGACGGACAAATATAGTAAAATTAAACTAGTGTCTGTACACTTATTTTAAAAAATGTAAAATTCTACCATCCCTCGTATTTGTAAAACATTTAACAATAATTTCAATGAGGAACTTCAGCCCTACGGGAAATTGGATACAAAAAATGTTTTTTCACGCGGGGTAAAAATTAGAGCATTCAATTGTAAAACAAAGTTTCTTGAAAATGTACAGAAAAAAAAAATATTTTGATAAAAACGCACTACTTTAAATGACGTCACTGGTTCATGTGAATCAACCTATGATCTGAGAGCTATGGGAGATTTCCGGTCTGCTTGTCGCTTCTGGACCAATGGGAAGAACTGAATGAGAATAAGCGGAAATGAACCTCTGACGTTACACGCGGAATTATTTCAGAAATACAAAACTTTGAAAAATCGTAGCGCCGATAATACGATATATAAAATTTTTTAAAAAAAAAATTGACTTAGTTTAACAGTCTATTACAAATAAAAAAAATTAAAAAAACTACTGAACTTCCTCATTGTCTAGATTTATTAAGTACAGTTTATTATCCATCATTACTTTTAGTATTTTACACTCCCACTTTTCTTCGGTCTTCCTTTACCAATCCTCATCACCTTCCTTATTCTTCATTCCCACTACTTTCTTGTTTTGTCGGTATGTCTTTACTTTTTATTTGTTATTAATAATATTATTTTAACTACATATTTTTTTATATTTCATATTGTTTAAATCGTTCTTTTCAACACTCAAATAACACGGCGAACCTTATTATTTTTTTATTTCTGTATTATGTATTGTGTGACCTTGTACATCTGTTTATAGTATGAATTTTTTTTTAAAAAGAATTACCGAAATGTAAAAAAAAACATAATGGTGTAGATATTTCAAATTAAATCAATTCTCCATCCGATTAGTCCGAGGCTTGGTATATATTGTACCAAAAATCGTGTCGCCTGCCGAATGTCGGAATACCACGTATACCAGTAACCAGTGGTGTTCCACATTACTGTGTTATGATGCATGAATTTTTGAATATATTAACTCCAATGTACAATAAAGATGACCCACTTCTGAAATGATTTATTTCACAATGCGAATACCTGCCGTGAATATGTGACACGTATTTATACGCAGTGGTGGTACTCAATGGCCACGAATTATAGAAACACAATGGCTCATTTTACACATATCGTCCAAATTTACACGGCATGAGAAAATAAGGGTGGATTGATATTTATTATATTCTTTAGTATTTACATATTTATAATTTATTCAGAGGCTATTTCGATAAAAATCCTGCAATAGGGAATCGAGTGGAGATTGGTGTAATGGTTAGTGCGTTTAGTGCAATAAAAATTAATCCACCTTGTTATTTTCTCGTGTCTTGTGGATTTTCACAATGGTATGAAATAGGTCTATGGCTCTTTTCACACACGCCACGCCAATCAAAAGGTGGTACGTTGTGTATGCGTTTGTAAGATGAACGCGGTAAAGTTACCAGGCCGGGTGGATTTGCGTGGCGTGTGTGAAAAGAGCCTACCACTTTTGAGTAAGACTATTTTCACACGAACGTAAAAATCCACACGGCACGGTAAAATAATATAGGGTGGATTGACGTTAATTGTACTGCAATTATTGTTAATATTTCTTATTTATTCAAGAGCGGGCAAACGCATAAACCAAAACACCGTGAGACCGATTAATCTTCATTCGATTTCCTTTTGCAAGTTTTTTTTAGAGTAGCCCTATATAAATTTGAAAAAATACAAAATAGTATAAGAAATGTCCACCAATTGTTATTTAACATTTCTGAATGGATTTGAGTTAAATATAATTAACATCGAAGGTATGCTGTAATATGGTGTCGCGTAGATTCGAGTAATAATTTCTAACATAACAACAAACAAACTAAAGAACAAACAATAAAATTTAGCGACGATTAACAAATGACTACATGAATGCAAAACACACCTACACAATCTATATAAATATATGTACTTGTACATACAGGTGAAATCAGGCGACCGGCACAACACAAATAAAACCGTAATGCTATCCGCGCTGTAAGTTCCAAAGAACTGTACTGGTAAATCAATTATTGCAGCTAGTCTTACTTAAAGGTAAGATTATCTATTAACTGTACGCTTCAGATCACATTTTAGACCAATATTCAATGGAAATCGAACCCACGGCCTCTTTCGGGAATCACTCAGATTTTAGGCTTTAGAAGTTGAAACACAACCGCATTATCACTAAAATCCGGAAGATAAGATCTAAATGAATATATTTAGATGCATGGACATAATTATCTTAAAAATTAAAATGAATAATACTTTTTTTATGTTAAAGAAAATAATTTTATATCTTTGGAGCGAGTTTCTCTTGATCTTTTAAATTTATTCAAAATAATGCGGTGTGAATTATTTACTTTCATTATGGAAATAAAAGACGAGTGATACTTAAACCCACAAATTTGGAATAACCAGTGACCGGTTTCACCGCTTTCGCGACATCTTTGAAACTGGTATCTTTGTTATAAAATTCCATGTGTTTATACAAAAACAGTTAAGATAGAGAATTAAAAATAACGGGGTAAATACAAGAGTTTATGTAATGTTATTTTCATGAGTTTAAACAAATAAAAGGGAGATTTAATACATATTACTATTATGCATTGTTTAATTGTCTATCATTTATTTTTGGGTATTTTGGGTACATTGAATTTTAATTTTTGGATTTAAGTATCTCTCGTATTTTATTTCTAAAATAAATTACAATGAATTTTCATCACGAATATTTTACTAGGAAACATGAATGTGTATTATAGGGGCATTTCATTGTAACTGGTGGGACATTTAATTCCAGAATTTGACCAACTTTTGAGTTTTTACTTTTTCGTCAGAATTCATCCAATTGTCAAATCTTTTAAAGATAAAGAACCATTTTATTACACCGTTTTCAAGAAGAAGCCATACAGTCAATATGTTCTGTGCAATTAATCTTTGAACGAATGTGACTGGTAAGACCCTGGAAATCCCACTTTCCACCTTTTTACAATTAAAGATGAATTTATGCCAAACTACTCAACATTACCGTATTTTGCGGACGATAAGACGCATCGGACCATAAGACGCACCCAAAAATTTGGTTGAATTTAAGGAGCAAACGATTGCGCCATATGGTCCGAAAAATACATCAATGAGATATTGATTTGTGTTGTATGGCATGAAATATTGATAACATTATGTTTTTTACTGTTTTATTATTTAGAAAAATATTTTTGTATTGATTTATAAAACAGACTTTTAGACTTTTAAATTGGAGGAAATAAATAGAAATTATAAATTAACGTAATTCTCTCACCTTACATGGAATTGCCCTATATATAATTGAAAATTAATGTTGTAACGTACGTATTCATAAAATAAAAAATTAAAATTGACGAAGAAAACATTCGTAGTCGTACAACTACTAAAGTTGGAATATTTTCTTGCAATTTTTACATGTCAAAAACTTATTTTGTTTTATTTTGTATTGAAAATATATATATACTGTGTTTTGCCAAAAAACGCCATATTTCGGCACAGAACTGAACTGAAAATACGGGAAAATAAAATTCTTATAAAGAATAGATCAACATAAAATTGGATTATTGTAACACCATATATACAATGTATGCTAATAATAACACACCCATCGAGTTTTACAGCAGTTGAAACGCAAATTTTCAAAGCATTACTTATCTGCACGACAAGTTTATTATTTAAATAATATATTATATTCAATGTATGCGATATAATTGAATAGTTGCATTAGTATTTATTAATAATTAGCCAGCGGATCGCACAAGCCGGTCTGCTATTTTGAAATAAAGAAGCACGCCGAAGTATGTACGTATCTATACAGTCGCTATTATACAATGTACGAGTGTGTTTACGTATATAATTTAGTACTACAAATCCCTTAAGTAACAACTTTGCAACACAGCGAACTGGTCGACATTGAAAACATATCAATATTCAACGAGTGTAAGAAATGACGACTAGCAGATGTTCCATAGATAGTTCTTATCCCTCGTTGCGAGAAAAGCCGAGAGGTGTAGTAATTAACGCTTTTGATTATAAGGATGAGGCAGAGAGGATATAACTCCAAATTAGTATGTATTTGCATACAGATCTCGCTTTTTATACATTCATATATCTTATCATGCAAGCACGACGATTATTCAGAATTTTGGCATGTCCATCTTCAAGTATTTGTTGAATTTGTTCATGCCATATCTCTTTCAGTCTTCCACCGTTTTTGCGTCCATCAACATTCGCACCATTAATCCTTTTAGCAGTTCTTTTGGTGTCCATTCATCCATCCATCCAACGCAGCACACCTTTCTTAGTCGATAATGCTTGTCTCAGCCCTACATAATGCATGTATCTCGACATTTGTGCACCTATCATACATACTTCTACCAAACGTTCGGCAGAGAGATCGCATTTCGACAACATTCAGCATACTTCCATCCTTGTTTTTACAATTCCCCATTTCACTCCCATACTTAAGGGTCGGCACTAGGACTACGTTGCGAACTGTAATTTTTTCGGGGTCCGGGATTCGTTTCCACAAACTTTCAATTTATTATTTTCACCACAATATTTCTGTCTGCGGAGTGATATCTGACAGTTCATAAATTGCTTTCGTGTAAAACAAAGTATAAATATTATACGATCCGATAAATGTACCAATGATACCCGTTGCACTGTTAATTGGGTGTGGATTGTGGTACAAAAAGGCAATGATGGATTGGAAATAACCAAGAGAAAAGTTAATCGTTTAATGATAATTTCAATGCCCGTACAGAGCTGATCGAAAATGAATAATTATTATTGTATAAAGTTTATATTTGAAGCACTAACTTTGTGGTTATTCATTATAATAAAAAAAATAGAACAACTTTGTTTTTAACCACTAATTTTTATTTTTCACCGACCGGTTTCAAAGCAAACTAGCTTCTTTGTCAAGGTTTACGTAACTAATGAATTGATTCCTTTTTATTTTTTTCTATCATGTTCACTAAATACTACACGTGGACCCAATAAATCAAGTGGTTTTTTCTTACATGGGTGGTAATTTGATATCTTTATTTTCGAAGTAAGCCAGGAGAGGACTAAAAGAAATATTGTTAATTTGGTTACTAATTATTGTTTTCTTATTATAAATAGCTTTTTTAATTTCTAAGTTGTCTAATTTTAATATTTTATTTTCAACATGAAGTACTTCTAATCCAGTGTCTTTATTGAAGTTATGATTATTTTCTATGAGATGATTTGCGAATTCAGAAAAATTATTATTATTTAAGCATCTTAGGTGTTCTTTTACTCTAATATTAAAGTTTCTTTTAGTTTTTCCAATGTAGATTGAATTACGTAAACCTTGACAAAGAAGCTTGTTTGCTTTGAAACCGGTCGGTAAAAAATAAAAATTAGTGGTTAAAAACAAAGTTGTTCTATTTATTTTATTAATTATTATTGTATTTCATAGAATTTTCTAACAGTATAACATAATTAAATCATCTTATGCATACCTGAAAATTGAAAGAATGGCACTACAATAATTCGCCCTCCTAATATTTTGTTTATTAGTACCCTCTTTTAACATTAAAAATGAAATGATAAAGAGTTCAAGACTATTGTAACTCAAAAATGGCAGTTTTTGGTTAGTAAATAAAGATTTAAAAAATCGCATTTACCTGGTAAATAAATATGACAAATTAACATTTTTTCACTAACTATTATGAATAAAAAAATATCTTTATTTATTCAAATTACTTTAATGATAATTGAATTATTTTAAGTTGTAATAATTTGTAGCAATTTAGGAATGGCATTTTTTGAGTTGTAATAGTCCTGTCCTACATTGGGTGTGTAAATCGTTTGCCATGAGCATTCCCATGCACCGATCAATGAAACAAAGTATAAAAAAAACATATCATTTATAAAATAACGTGTAGATCACCACAGATGATTTATGTATAAAATATACCACAAATCGAGCTACGGCTGATTGAAAATGTTAAATGTGTAAAAATACGTTTCTAATATATCCATACAAAAGAAATCGTTCATGTGAAGTGCGAATCCTTTTATTAAAAATATGTTACAGATAATTTCAATTGCCTGCCTAATCAAGAATCAAATAAAAGTTTTTTTTATAATTCGTAGAAACGATAAAGAATTTTATCATTATTCGCATGATTAAATCGATTAATCTATAATCAAAGTTTAATAAAAGGCTAATGAATAAAGTCAAGTGAATATATTTTTTTAATGAATTAGTCGGCCTTGTGGTGTAGTGATCAGCGCGTTTGCCTACCATACAAGAGGTCTAGGGTTCGGTTCCCGACCTGGTTAACATGAAATATTTGTTTAAAAATGGTACAACAAATTCTTGAAAGAGGTCATGTGTTAAGTCGGAATAATCGACGTGCGTGCATGAGAAAATGTATGAATGTGAAGGAAGCAAAGGAAGTGTGCCAGGACAGAGTGGTGTGGCGTTCTATCCTCTCTGCCTACCCCTCCGGGGATATGGCGTGATGGTTAGTTAGTTAAAAATGTGTTTTTACACTAGAATATTTCAGTCCCGTAAGACGTATCATCTTACCTCCATGTAAAAAAAAAATGATCAAGATACACTGGAGAATCAATGCAGTGCCCTATTTCAATTAGGTGTGGAAATAGAATGATGATGATGAATTCATTTTTACGTTCAATGATTTATCCTATTCTATATACAATTCCGCTGCCCAGTGATTGGTTACAACAAAACCTACATTCAAAATTAATCATTTGAAGTTCAATAAACGTAAGAAAATCGAGTTTTTTAATCAATGCTTGCCATGATTGTTTACAGCCCTTTGGAATGATTCCTATAATTTTGGTTTTTGACATTCTAATATTTAAAGCGACAAAAAATCACATCCAATTATTTATTAATTTAAGAACATATTATAAAAAAAATTATATAATATTATCTAAGTTTTGGATAAAAACTCATTTGGAGGCAGGCATATTACAACATTTATCATCAGTTTAAGTATTAACAATTCACAAAAACGGAATAAATGAAAAAATGTGTAGTAATATTTCAAATGAACAGGTTTTCATTCGCAGATAAGTACATATCAATTACGTTGTTTTGATTAACTTTAATAACATAACGAAAAATAGAAAAAACATTTCTTCAATTCATAAGCTAAGGGCCGCGATTATGAACGGCTATCTTGATCGGTATATTCTGAGACGGTATAAACTAATAAAGATATTTATGTACGAAAGTGTGTATATTTGTATAACAATTTTAAAGTATCTTCGTCGGTTACCGGTAATTGAACATGTTTAGAAAAAAAGTATTGTAAACATAATATATTTTTCATTCAGAAAACTTATTATTACTTTGTAGATAAAATTGAAGATAAAATTTAATTTTCAGAATACGTACCCTGTACTTGTTAGGCCTTTTCATACCATTGGCATTCGTTAATTGGATGCGAAGATACATTTGTAAAGTGTGGCCCATAGAACGGACATTCATTTTCGTATTTAGGACCCCACTGTTATAAGAATGTAAAATTCAAAATAAAATAAATTAAAGAAATGTCAAAAGAATGGTAAAAAAGGGTTCTATTATGTATTTTATTTCTATGAATACATATTAATTCTTTGGCTTCACAAAACGTTTTCTAAAACTTCAGCTAGGGCCTTTCGCTACCATGAATCTAATTACACTATTTGAAATACTTAACATATGTTTTTTTAATGTAAATATTAGCGATCTTATAATATACCCAAATATTTCAATTTTGGTGACGAAAGAGTTGTAAATAACTCACTATTAGAAAATAGAAATCAAGATGGCGTAGAGTGGGGTTCGAACCTCGGACCTCTGATCCGTTAGTCCGCAACACTAGCCACGGGACCACAACTTTACTCCTTTTAAACATTAAATATTTGTCAACTGGAATTTAAAATGTGTGTGCTACCATTTTGTTATGATGCTATTATTTTTGCAAAAAATCGAAAAATGTTACAGTTAACATTTTACTATTCTTCTTCATTCTTCCTTATTCCCTTTCCGCAACTAATGATGCATAGGGCACTGCATTGGTACACCAATAGCAGCGTACCTTGATCATTTTTGCTATGTGAAATATGATCAGTCTTTAGCTTAGGTGCGAGTCCAGGGACTTTGAAATATTCTAGTGTTTATTAAACACTGTTTTAAATAAATATTTCATGTCTACTGTTTACTATGTCGGGAATCGAACCCGAGACCTTTTGCATGGCAGGCAAACGCGCTGACCATTACACCACAAGGGTGACAAATTATACTAATTAGCCATATAAAACTAAAGCTCCGTGAGTAAATGTTTATAACTATAAATTAATTATCATTGACATTAGAATTTAAGTTATTTCTGTTCGATGCTATGTAGGTACACCGCAAAAATGTAAACACAGGTGTTTCAGTTGGCGTATGATTTTATACTGTATCCCTCGATTGTTTTAATGTTAAAAACATACTTTTTTCGTTGAAACTTTTTATTATTCAGGAATTCGCGGATTGATACCTATCAATATCAACGTGCATGCCAATATTATTGATGTTTCGTGTAGATATTTTTCGATAAAGCTGCATAGTTTAATTTTGAAGCAAACCATTGATCAAACTTCCAGGTTTAGTTAAATATTTTTTTCGTAAACCGTATTTGATAGATACGTCGGATTAAAATTATTGTTATGTTGGATATATGAGGTAATTAGAAGCAAACTTTGAAATCTCCATTGAAGGAGTTGCTGAGATATTTGCGAAAAACTTTGAAAAAAGAATTGTGAGATTTATGCTTGACTAACTTAACGGAGAACGCTTATACCCGTATGCAGAGACAAACCTTAAGGTGAGGAAAGCACATTCTATTGTCTTCACCTTCGGGTTATTCTCTGCATTTGAAATTAGAACGTACTTTCCTTACATCAAGTTTTGTCTCTTTATACGGGTATTAGTTTGTGGTTTCAAGTAGTATATAGGTAATTAAAATCTGTTTTTGCAAGACTTAAAGACGATTTTGAATTACGCTGTTTAGGTAGGTAGGTTTTAATATATACTTTATTTTGGCATCAATAACTAAGTTACCGTTTTTGGTGGAGATTTCTAAGTTTGCTACAATACCCTCATATACATGTACGTACATGAAAATAGACTAAAATTGAACGCAGTTATGCAGAAAGCAGCCAGTCCACAATTTTGAAAAAAAAATGATATTGGTGTTATCGGGTGCAATAAGGTCGATTCTATGTTCAGCTAAAAACAGCTAGACCACTTTTATATAAAAAAAAACTGTAAAAATCACCTACTGAAAATAATGTCGATCACAAAAACAGTATTTCTTAATTTGCAAAAAACATTCACTATACTAGAAAAGTCCTTAAAACTGGTCAGATACACAATTAGATGCTTGCTTATAGTATAAAAAAAACTCATATATTTATTGTTTATCATTTGCCAAAGGCAAAAACATTCGAACTCTTGTGTAGATTCGATTATATACTTTTTTCATAAAAGTGCTATTATCTCAGTTGCACTTTTCTACGGCTGGCTGCTTTCTGCATAACTACGTTTAATTTATCCAACAGATAAACATTAAGAATTAAAAATAGATACGCTTAATGTAATGGAATCGCATTCACTTAAGGATTTGTTGGTTTTAGAGAACCTCTATATAAAAAAAATACTAATATTGTTTCACCTCGATAAGTGTGCGGTGAGTATTATTTAACGATAAATAAAGTCAAAGTAATGCAATACTTTTGACAAATTACGATAGTCAATTAGCAAATAATTATTCGTTGTAATATAAATATGTACACAGGCCCAACAGTCAATTTAGTAATGTGCGTTTACTGAAAATGATACGTATACTATTAGATATTAATGTAAGTTGTAGGTAATTTGAACATAAGCATTAAAAGTTATACGTCATTCGAAAGAATGTATTATTTTATTTTATTACAAGCCTTCAAAATAAAATGTCAAGGAGACGAAAGTGAGCATTTTCGGCACCCTTCTTTTCGCATTCAATCGAGGGAAAAAATGAGAATACATTATTTAATAATTTGTTGTAATTTTTTTTGCGCCCTTCTGGAAAAAACGAACACGCAATACCAAATATATATCATAAACTGAATATTTATTACCAGAATCATACCTGCTAGTTTCAACGCTATTAGGATTAATTGTTAATCGACTACGCTTGAATATACAAGTTGCTAATTTTCTTGTCTAATTTCACCAGAATATATTTCATAAAATAAATTGATGCAAGGAAATGATCGATACGTCAATCAACTCGATTCGACAATCAACTCGGTTTAAAAACAACGGTTCAACCTTAGAAAAATAAGCGAATGAACTAAAGATAAATGTTAGATACCTATTTATTACTACAGCCCGTAATGTCAAATCTATTAAATAATAAAATGCCTACATACTACTATGTTCAAATCAATTTCCTATTAATAAAACTGTATATTATTTATATCAAAGAATAATCACATTATTTAACTAAACAAATTTTTTAAATGTTTTAATTGTACATATTTATATATTGTTAAACAACCAAACTCATTATCAAGCCCTCTTCCCTATAAAATATATTTTTTTTTACTACGCACAAACACAATACATATTAAAATACACACACATGAACACAAACGTAACACGCACAAGTTTATAAGTGTATGTATAGTAAAACAGTGTTTTTTTTATTGGCTCTTGTATTGTTTACATATTGTTGTGAAATAGCTATAAAAAACCCTTAAATAATCAAATATACATCATAAAGCATATATAATTACATAATTGAAGAGTGTTTTTTTTTTACACAATCTACTTTTATATTCTTTAAGATTACAAGTTTGTTGTTTGTTTGTGTTCGAAATGTTTGTACTGAATTCCAAAATAAAATCATAACTTTTTGATTCATTTTATTTTTATGTTTTGAAAGCGGCATTTGTGTTTAGCGGTTAATAACACGTAAAAAAAGAAAACAAATGTAATCTAACGAGCGAATTACTATATGTTTATTATGATATGATGTACAGAATGAGGTCACTGCCAATGGTAAACCATTTTATTGATAAGGTATCAACATAACCTACATTCAAAAATATATAATTCGACAAAACATTTTCCTAATATGCATAAATAAAAAGAGCGAACGCGTGATTCCAGGGTGTTAAAGAATAATTAGTTTTCACTGATTAATCGTGAAATAGATTTAACAGTCATAATGTTAAGAAATCGTGCAAGGCACAAACATCAGTTAGTGAAAATAATATTAAAATTAAGCCGAGAGTAACAACTATAAAATAGATCAATCAAAAAGCGAATAACACGTGATTGAAATTAATTAATATGGGTACATATTTATTTACCATGAAAGAAGTAAACCGTGCGTTGGTGAAATCATAAAAATAAACTACGGTTGAGAGAAATCAAATGAGGAACTTGAACCCTATGGGAAATTGGATACAAAAATGTTTTCTTGCGCGCGGTAAAAATTTGAGCATTCAATTGTAAGGAAAAGTCTCTTGAAAATATACGAAAAAAATAATAAAAATTATTTTAATAAAAACGCACTACTATGAACGACGTCACTGGTTCATATGAACCAACAAATGATATGAGAGCCGTGAAGGATATCCGGTTTGCTTACCTTAAACGAACCAATCGGGAGAACTGACAGAGAAGAACCTATGACGTCACACGCGGAGTTATTTCAGAAATACAAAACTTTAAAAAATCATACCGCTGATAAAACGATACATAAAAATAAAAATTTTGACTTAGTTGAATAGTCTATTAACAAATAATTAAAAAAACTCTGAACTTCCTCATTGTAATTTTCAGAAACCCCATAAGTCATCATCTAAGTGCCATAAGGCAAGCAAGCCACGATAAATTTATTTTTAAAATATGAAATTTCCTCGGCCGTCAAAATTTTTGATAAAATAATAATGCTCATTCCTTTTTATGAAATCGTAATAAAAAAGAAGATCTGATGCTTAATACAACGTTTGTACCTCTTAAAAATTGGTACATACTTCCGTTGACTCATATGGTTTCTGAATATAAAAATCCAATTATAAGATGAATAATAAGCTTACGATTAAGATTATTGCTAAATAAGGCAGGTTTAGATTATTTCAATCAAGAAAGCGCTAAACAACTATATTGAGAATATTCTAAGAACAAAACAATGTAGATAGAGAAACAGTTATTTGTTAGAAAATGCCCTCAAATGCGAAACAATTGTCAAAAAAATATATAATAACACTCGGACGCAATTTCTGAATTTAATTTACAAAAGTTAAAGCAAAATAGAATTAGAACCCTAAACGAGTGTTTTATGATGATTACTCTCGGGTAAAAATTCTGAAAAGTAAATCGAGTGAAGAAAAGTCCGCACCATAGAGTAGTTCGACTACAATGCTCGAAGTCCCGGGTTCATTCCTGGCAAGGTCTACATAAACTATTTGTTCATACGGCGGTTTTACATTGCAATATAGACTGATCACCTTAAATTCAAGCAACAGATGATCGAGATACGCTGCAACTATGTATGTTATAATGAAATTCCAAAAGAGAAATATTTAAAATAGATAATAATAGCTTTTTAAAATCGAGAGATTAAATCAAAGGCCCAGAATTCCATATTTTCCTGTCTAAAATATTCTCCATAAGTATCATCTGTGTGTAATATGCTAATTTAAATAATAATGTATTTTAACAAACAGTAAACACGTTTATTTTATGCAAAATATTCGCGGAGCGATTCCTCAGACCGGACATGCAAAATAGTATTTTTACTACGTTTATGAATATGTATGTTTATGAGTTCAGAGTTCAAGCGAATCTCCTGCAACCTACGACACGCCCACATTAATACGTCATGTACATTACGATTAATTTCACTGATCTAGGCCAGCTCGCATTAACCACGCTATTAGCGAAAATGGACAAGAGATGAGTGATGATTGATTCTATTTTAACTTACAAATGCATTTTTAAGACGATAATAGACTTCACGTATAAAATAGCTCATGGCAATAATTACCGCATTTTAAACTTCGAAATGGCAAACAGTGGACTATCGCGTTTTATCCTCTAAGGCAGGTACAGATATTATTTAATTATTTTATGTACGATCAAGAGAAAGCTATATCAATATAATATACGTATGTACTTGTAGTAAAATGCAAAAATACATTATGTCAATTATACTACATTCAACAATTATTTTGATATTGTTGAAACAACAAAATCATCATAAATTCCTGAATTCGAACATGGAACTATATAGTGTTTGTATTGTGATTAACATAATTAATTAAACTTATGTTTATGGATAGATATGATTAGATACTAGGCACTAGGTCATGTTTATTTTGTTATATACAGGTAGAAGTTCTTTTTTTTTTTACGATTAATAAATATTTATACATCATTTCACCTGGTTAATTTGTTTTTAAAACTTAGAACACAGAAAATTATTCATGCAGTTGTTTTAAGAAGAAAAAGTGTATTAATAATTGTTATTAAACAATACAGAATGATTACAATATTAGATTAGAAATATTACATTTTATTGTGTTGTTATTGTATAAATTTATAATTATATTGGTGGGCCTTGCGATTATTTTTATGTTACCGTTATAATGATTACAAATACTATTTTAAAAACATCTATTCTGTGAAGAGTAAATCAAAATATTTACTTTTCGTATGATTCTTGCGAGAAAATAAAACGAGTCTACTTATGTTTATGAAACTTAAAAAAAAACTGTTGATTTGCGGTTACAAAGTAAATGTGTTTGGATGGCTTTTTGTTTTGTAAACATACCTTCGTCACAGCTGATTAAATATTTTCCATTGCTGGAACAGTCCATGTTGAGGATCTTGCCGGTGTGACCCATGAGGTTGGTGGCGAGGTAAGGATGGCTAAAGGCTTCCTTGGTCTTCCAGCTAGCGGCCTGCTTCTTCTTGCTTTGCTTGCCAGCGGGAGCGGCGGGCGAAGTCTTCTCTTTCACTGAGGCAAGTGAAGCTTCATCTGCAAACAAACGAACAAAATAATACACTCACTGTTAGAACTCCGATAATTGCGTCATTTATGGAACTTTTATTGTTGTGAAAATCGTGTGCCGGGGACAATTCTTTTCCTTCGAAAAGAAAATCAACGCAATACTCGTTAACGATAGTTTATTTGTCCGGAGGTACCGTAAAAAAATGCCGTTAGAACTTTCACAACGCGAGACAGACATTCCGTCATAAAATATCAATCTCAACACGGAATATCGCTACTGTAATAACGTCACAAAACACTCACTCGAACATTGACACTTTTAATTGATACGATCCTGGAGCCATTATTAATAATTACGACGTCGCGCCGCTCCCCGCTCCGCGTTGCTATTGTGGTACGAACACGTGCTCTCGGTCATGTGCGCCGAGAAATGTCAAATTGTAATTTTACCTTAAGTATTTACGATCTGAGAGATGGGAATTTATTTAGAAAGGGATTAACGCGTGGGATGCACCTCGGCAGCGGCTGCCGCGGACCATCGGAGAGATCTGACGAATGCTCCGTCGCGACATAACCTGCGGTGATTATAGGTCAGAAAGACGTGTAACGGCGCATCTTGTTTCTTTTCAAAGGTGACAGATCAAACGTTCGACGGTGTAGCGGGAATTTATGCGCGAGTTGTGATTTAAAAGCTAGAACACTATTTTCAAAACAAAACATCGTGATAGGCCGGTCCCCTAGATAAACAAAAATAATATTCTGTTGACATCTTACTTTTAACGGTGGTATCCTTTCGCGGCTCTTTAACCTTGCATAAATCCAATATGTATAATACCACCCGGATAAACACTGCCACTATAATAGTCACTACAATATAATAAGTCCATGTTACGTTCCCGACACCGGTGTTTTCCATTTTGGACGCGAGTCTGACACGAGCCCACGACAAAACACGTTCGCGTAACGCGTTGCAACTGATCCTGCGCACGGCGCACTGATTCACTCGCTCGAGATTGGCCGACTGCAGCGACCGTAGCGGCTGGAACACGTAGCTCTCTTTAATGGCGGGAACGGCAAAAACAGACATCGAGCGGAGGCGCAAGTTCGGTCGCCGCTAGCCTTCATTCTACCGGTGTATGCACTTTCCTAGCTGCGATCTCTCGTGCTCCGCCTTCTGCCTTCCTGTATCTGACGCGCCGGACTGCTGATCGTCGCACACTGGACTAGACGAGCTCGAGCGGCTGGCGCAGACCAGACTTCTCTCTGTAGCCCCACCATCGCGGCCGCAGCAGGAGAGGGCAACGAATAAGATCGCGATAATAAAGATAGTACATACGGCCGCCGGGCGCCGCGTCGCTTTTCCGATGAGTACAATACGGAAAATCAAAATAACAAATCATAATATGCGTTCCACCGAGATCACGGGTAAATAGACAGAAAAGATAACGAAAAAGATATTTACTTGTTTCATCATTTTGTCCGGAAATTGATCCAATGAGAGATCGCGCGGGAACTGCAACTAAAGCGCAAAAACACAACACAGCTTTTTTCTTCATATTCTACAGAAGCACACTCAAGAAATACACATTTATCTGTTGATTCGAATCACAGAAATCGAGATCGCTAATAGTTAGTTAATTACGAGACGGTTGGCTCACGATTGATCGTGTGGTAGCAAAATGTTTCATTATCAACGAGCGAAGAACAAAGTGAAAATATCATGACTAATATGCCAAATAGTGGGAATTATGGCACACGTCAGCGCTGTATTCCGTACACTAAGTTAGCGGGTTTTTGTTTCTTGTTAATTCGTGATGTGACATCATCCGGCTTTATTTTTAAATCACTCGGGACAGTTTATGTCTGGATACACAATAATTAACAACAATCAGAGCACGCGTACCGAGAGAAACAGACGATGAGTAGACAAGTAAAGAAATATGATGACGATTTGCGGGCAATACGACCCAATAAAGGTGTATTTCCCGGACCGCTCAATCGGATGTGTCTGACGTCACGCAATGTAATTCTGAAAACTGGCCGAAGTATTTCGAAGTAAAACGGCCATGTGATTCCCAAAGGTAAACTTCGGACGAATTTTGTATGTAGGTTAGTTAAAAATCTGTGAGTAATAATTCGTTCGTTGGAATATTATTTGTCCGCCTCGTTATGTAATGGTCAGCGCGTTTCCCTACCATTCAAGAGGTCTCGGGTTCGATTCGCGACATGGTTGAAATTAAATATTTTTTCAAATTTTTTATTAATTTTTCTTTTCTTTTCCTTATTTAGCTGGTTTAAAAAAAAAAGAATTTCTGAGGAACACTTTACTGTCTTTATATGCCATCGTATGTAGTATATATGTATTTCATTAGTAAAAGCTGTTTTTTTTCTCAATAAACAAAATAAAAATAAATGAGAATATTTCATAGCCATCTGAAAAATAAGAGTTTTTTATGTATTATGTTTTTTTCTTTGCATTTTACAGTAGGTACATATGAGTTACAAATACATTTAAAAAATTCATTAATACAAAAAAAACCCACAAAGGCATGGCCTGTGTGGTTATACATTTTATTTTCAAATCGAAATTAAGTCTACTGGAAGAATACGATAGATACCAAAAAGTTTAAAAATGAGTGCTAATATTAGAACACAAGTTTTTTGTCGCTAAAATTATAATAAAGGTATATTTTAGTCTTTTAAAAAATAAGCTATTTAAATCTGTTTTTTTATCGATAATTTCAACAAAATTTTAAATCGAAACCAATTCATATTATCAATCTCATGATCACCGTACCTTCATGTAACAAAAACTTCGGATACTTTGCGATAAGTGTACCAATGCAGTGCCATATGCATCAATAGGTGCGGAAAAGATATTAAATTTTAATTTCACTATTTAATTAGAAATGAATTAACATAAATGTATATTTGTTATTTTTCTTTGATGTCATAAAATCTTAGTTTTTGAAGGCAATAAATTATTGTTGTGTTAATTTTATAGGACCAGTAAAATAGTAACAATCGCGTCACTCGCATGTCATATAAAAAAACGTATTTAAATTATCATATTAATATTTTTACTGCCATATATCATCACATTGTTTCGACCAAGAAATTTTAAAACTTACCAAAAAAAGGAAATAAGAAAAATCTCCATAGGTATTTTAATTACATTTTTTAATAGTTTAAATAATACTGATTTGTTTGATTGCATACCTATATTGAATAGCAAAAAACAAACGTCATCAAAAATTTTATTTCATGGTCTCTGATCTAAAGACATGTTTTTATTTTATTTATTAACATTAATATACGTTTTAACACACTTCAAATTATTTTTTATTTACTTTTACAAGTATCCCACTAAGCCGCTTTCTGTGGCTTGTTGGTGGAGATTTATACTAATACTAACTTTTATAATATAACAAAAATTTTCAAAAACAATTCATGTACAGCTGGAAATATCAGTTATATAAATACAAATATTTTTTTGTTTTTTAAACTTACATACAAGAAAGAAAATAAGTTCAAAAAAATTCAAATGAAAAAGTTGCTGAATGCATAAAATTAAATAGTCCCTTATGCTATTGTTATAAGTAAATTACAAAGCAGAAATAACCTTTTAAAATTGCTCAGTAAAAAAAAATATTATGAACTTTTTTTAAAATTATTTGTAAACGTTGTGTTCACATATTATAATAATTTATGAACAATATCTAAACTTATCAAAATTGTAATTATTATCCCAATGCCTTGTGCATTATTTATTGTTTGCGAAACAGAAAAAAAAACAGAATTATGACAGGTAATGAACTCTTATCTTGGCAGAACAAAAATTTTTTTTTACGTATTTAATGGTTGAAAAGTCTACAGATTTTTTTTGTCTGAATCGGAGTTTATTATGAATTGTAATAATCCAGTTGAGAATGGAAAATATGGCAAAGCCGTTTTAACTAAATGCTATACTAAATGTGGTTCATGAGAAAAAAAGTCACGTGTATCCTACAGGATACATTGTCATGAAAAGGGTTAATAACTAGTGGCAGGTTAAATTAATTATAGTAAAAGTACGTAACAGAAAATAAAACGAAGCAAAACTAACTATTATACAGTTAACTTAAGAAGAGATTTTTGACGTTTGCACGCTCATGAAGTTCTGTAAATATTGACAGTTAAGTGCAATAAACAAATGCCGTACATTATTGTTGAGACACCGCAATAGTGACGTTCCACCGCAAAACTTCACTATCGATCGACAATGTCGACTTTATATTGAATTTCGAATTATGTTATGCGTGTTCATTTTGGAGTTTGCAATACGATTTATTAAAGTTAATAATCGATCATTTTGACGTTGAACTTATTTATGCGCCAATAAAAATTATTGAACTTAAACTTAAAAAATAAAAGCTATTATGCGTGATGGTGACTGAAAACGAGACATGTTCACGAATTAATAACTTTAGCTCTATTTTTTCGCATTGCTCATTCCCACCACCCTCCCCATCCCCGGTAAACTTGCGTGATTACTCAGAGCATTCAGTTTTGTCTTGACGTTAATAAAGAAAAAAACAAGCGGAGTGTACGCTGTGATCATAATCTTTGATCCAAAAGATTTCATTTTCATTTCCTAGATTCTCATTGGCTTTCAGATACTGGTACTGATTTCAATTTCAATTTATTTATTTTATGTACTTTATGTAAATTAAAAAAATATTTCAAGGCATACAGATAATGTGTTATGCCGCGTGGTCTAAAGCACTTCTCGCTTATCGGTTGTAGTTTTTTTTTAAAAACGACTGCCATTGGTTCAGATTATAGTCGCTGAAACGCAGTTCGACAAGTCATACTGCTCATAAATCAAGAAAATTATTGCCATCGAGTCCAATTAATTTTGTTAGTGAAGCTTAACTTTCAAAAGACTGTATTAAAAAATCCCTCTGTAAACAGTGATGTAACGTTGTGTTACATTAATCGAAAGCGACACATTTTGACAAGATGTATGTGGAACAAGCTAGGAAGCTGGATAGACGCGTGTGGCGGTATATCCTCTCTGCCAACCCCTACGGTGAAATGCTGTGATTGTAGTCGTAGTATAAAAATAATCACATGATTGTTTTTCATAAATGAAAATTTATTATAAATAAGATATGTTATTTCAAATCTTTTATTCTATGTAGACTCGTGTGCCATTATAGCCACACTACGGTAAAAGCACTCCCTCCACAAAAAGAAAATCGGTTAAAAGACCGTAGGTCTTCTTATCGGTTTCGCTCATAATAAAGAGTTATGTTTTTTGTCTACAAACGAGTTACACCTTAAAAAAAACAATTTCACAAACGGCGATTTCCATTATATTTAACATAACTGCTTTTATTGCCGCTTTCACTGTGATTTTAGCAAATTATATAGAAGGCTTTTGTCGGATATTGTCATTCTTCCTTATGACCATATTGCAAACATTAATGGTAGCAAAAGCTGCGGTTACTGGTTTTAAATGCAGTTACAAAAGTCTATTTCCATTTTAGCATTTTGTATCAAATAACTTGACTTCGACGCCCTCACTAAAAAATTAATAGTCACATTATAGTGAACAATAATACATTTTTAAAAAAATCAGTAAGCTGCTTGTTGTATGCTGATGATGAAGTTCTGTTAGCAAGCAGCAAGAATGATTTGCAACCAATAGTCTCTAGAATGTATGATGTATGCCTGGAGAGCGAATTAGCGATAAACGAAAGTAAGTCAAATGTGATGGTATTTGAAAGGGATAGTGAGGTTACTGACTGCATAATAAATGTAAACAACGAATGTCTCGAACAAGTAGAAGAATTTGTGTATCTGGGAACCATGTTTTCAAGAGATGAAAGAGTAGAAAAAGATGTTGAAAAGAGAGTGAATGCGGGCAACAAAATGAACGAAGCACTAACCACAGTAATTGCTAATAAGAATATGTCAATCGAAGCTAAACTGGCAGTGCGCAACGGAGTTTTAGTCCCAACACTTATGTATGAAAGTGAACCATGGAACTGGCAGAGGAAGGATGAAAGCCGAGTAAACGCGGTTGAAATGCGATCTCTTAGACTAATGTATGGGAAATCAATGTATGACAGGGTTACGAATGATGAAATCAGGCGAGAGTGTAAATCTGAGTTAAGTATAATTGATAAGATTAAGAAAGGGTCTCTGAGATGGTTTGGTCACGTAGAATAAATAGACAACGAAAGAATGGGAAAACAAGTATACATGGCAAAAATGAAAGGTAACGTGAGACGAGGACGACCAAAGAAGACGTGGCATGATCAGATAAACCAAAATCTTATGTCTGGTCATGTCAAAAGCAGACAGAACCGAAGGGAATGTATGAATGTGGAAGAAACTAGGAATGTATGCCAGGATAGACGAGTGTGGCGGTCCATTCTGTATGGTAATAGTAATGATACAAATAAAATAAAATCAAATAAATACCTGGCTGCTGATATTGATACACTTTTTAATGATGGCGCCATATTACGAAACACGCGCATGGTAAAGTAGAGAATTATTTATCGAAGATAACTTTCACTTCACTTCTCGTCGGTACTTTCGTCCGCTTTTGTTCCTTTGATTTCACGCACCGTACTGACCGAGGGCCCTGTCATTCGCCAACTGATTCTAACTGAAGCCGACCATCCCTCGGTCCGCCAACTTACGGTCAAAATGGCAGGACAAAAACCGGCCAATCGCACCGGTTAATTACTTAGGGGTGAGCAATCGCTAATCGTAATTAGAGACGAATCGACATCCGTCCTTATCGCTCTCGTGTCGAACAATGGACGATAAACGATTATCACATATTATTTATTATATTTACAAACTGTCAATTTCGCAACCTACCGATTTCAATAGAAAATATAGTTATTGGTGTTATTTTCGTAACTTTTTACCGTCACGGAGTATATACCTACATATGAATCAATCCTAGCTGACAAAGCAAAACTGTTTAATATAAATCACAATAAAACTGCAAAACAAACATATTTTTTAAATGATAATGCTCTTTTTCGATTTCATTTTCTAACTCAGTTGTTATTGTAAATTATAAAACAAGAGGCTACGAAAAAAAAACTTTTGAAAACGAATTGAGTGTAAAAAAAAGCACCTCAAACCGAGGCGTAATTTTATTTCTTGGATTTTCAATGTTTTTTTTTTAAGAAAAAATAAATATTTGCGTTTTTATGACTTACCCAAACATTCAATTTTATGGGCCATTTTCAACAAGTTGTAAATAACTCCCTATTAGAAAACTCATATCAAACACACACTCACCCTGTCCCTAAACCTACCCTCACACCCATATACAATCACATACATATATACATACCTACCAAAACCATACTCCACTTTTTTACACACGCATCCTCACACAAAAAAAAACTCGCACACATGCACTTCGATTTGGCTTTATTTTGTGTTTTTTTTTTAATGTTGTGTATATTTTTTTGTATTGCTGTTGTTTTTCTGAATAGACAATATTAAATTAAATTAAATTACATTAAACAAATTTAAATTAAATTAAAAAATGGGAATCTAGTTGGGGTAGAGTAGAATTCTAATCACGGACCTTTGAGCCGTGAGTCCGAGACACTAGCCACGAGACCACAACCCGTTTTAAATTTATTTGTTTATTTATACAACATAATTATAATACAAGATATTTCTGCCATTTACATTACATGTTATTGAAAGAATGTTCATAATATAATACATACATAATAAATATTAACCTACATATTTTTATCTTAGAGATTTTAAACATAATTATCGCAAATAAAATAAAATAACCAACTACAATACACAAATCATAACTATTTTATCCTCATCTATTGATATTTTTTTCACCCACTATTCTTCAGGTCCTGCGTTCGATTCCTGGCAGGTCGGAAGTGGATTATGGGTAGTTTAGACTGCAATAGTTCCACTGGCACCTGAAGCGTAAGATACCTTAATGTAACAAAATATCGAACTACGCTGCATTCGGTTTACCGATGCAATGCCTTATGCAACACTGGGTGCGGAAGAGGGAATGATAACATTGAATTATTTGTAAAGTAAAATGCGCATATGTTCATGAAAATTTGAATTATCTTCGTCGGTAACCTGTAATTAAAAATCCAACAAATTATACACATGAATAACTTCTTCTCAGTCTCAATCCTGGGGATTGGTTTAGAGCAAAGTACTGCATCTTGTCCTCCACTGCTCTCTATTATCTGCAGCCCTCTTCAACTCAACATATGAGGCGCAGTTCAAATCCGCGCACACTTGCTTAAAATACTCCCGTCAATGTTGCCCTCTGTTATTTGTCCCCTCAGCCATTCCCTCTATTATGTCAGGCGGGAGACCCTTATGGCGCATAATGTGGCCGATCCATCGGACTCACCACTTTGAGATAGTTTCGATTAGGTGCCTTCCTTCTTCGGTTCTGCGGAGAACCTCGTCGTTAGTGATGTGGTCTCTCCAGGAAACTCCTAATATTCTTCTGCAGCTCCACATCTCAAAGGCCTCTAATCTTTTTTTTATCTCTTTCGGTAAGGCACCATATCTCAAAACCGTACATCAATATGCTCCATACATATGTCTCGGCAAGTTGCCTGCGGAGTTATAGGTTTATGTTATTTGACCCGAAAATCTTTAATTTTTTGTTGAACACAAGCCTTGCTCGATGTATACGGCAGTCGACTTCTCTTTTTGTTCTGCCATTCCAGGTGATCCTGCTTCCAGGGTACACAAACCCTTTCGTGTTTTTTAGAGTTGCTCCTAACATTGCTACAATTATTTGCTACTCATTACGGGCCTCAATCATCATTTTAGTTGTGCTCCTGTTTATTTTCATATTATATTTGTTGTTTAATACATTCTCCATGGATATCAGAGCCTCAGTGAGCTTCATAGAATTACTTAAACAAACCAATTATACACAAGTTGACTTTTCATTGTAATACGGGCCAGCTCACGTTTTATTACGACTGATCACCTAACCTTTTCTCAGTTCTCGATGACTATTGACTTTAAACTCTTATTCTTTTGTCAATGAAGAAGTTCAGTGCTACGGAAAATTGGGTATGGCAAATAAAACTAGGCGGTTTTCAGGGTTTTTGGGTGGTCCTAGCTACAAAAGACAATTTATTTAAAAAAGACAGGGCAATTCAATAGATATCTGTAGTGTGTAAAAAAGAATCGCTCTAGTGTCGCTCTAGAATTGCCCGGGAAGAAAATAAGAGAATACATTTGGATAAAGAAAAGTCAGACTGCACATCCTCCAAAGCTATAAAACAGTCCTCAAATAAGGTCTCAAGATCGGGTATATTATTTGCCCTGCTTTTCCCCTACTTTTTTAACTGTTGGGCTGGTATTTTTCCCTTACATATAATTTACACACTAATTACGCGCTAACAAAGCATTCTTTCCCCCCACGAGAGCGTTTAGGATTGCTCCCCTGGTAACAACATAATAATTTACCTTCCAAGAAAATTGCGTATTTGTTATTCAATAATGATTATGTATTCGCCGCGATATTTACTTGTTGGTTAATAATTTGTTTAATCAATTGAGTGGGACTTTCCAATTTATTTTGCAAAGAACCTTTATCAAACGGTCTTAACTTGAAACCCTTCGTGACGTCCTTAATAATTAAAAAAATACAAGACCCTTTGTAACTTTCTGAAAGTGGGTCAAGTAATAATTAAAACAGTTAGTTTAAAAATGGAAATTGTTTAATTCGCAGAAAAACGTAGCGAGCATCGCAATTTTTAAATGGTTTCCCATTAATTAAAGAGAAAACTGGATCAATAATTATTCTCGCCCTAGATAAGTCGGTGGTTCTAAGAAATATTTTTTTTATTCATTTAGTCAACACTTATGGATATTACAAAATACATATACATATAAATTGATGTTAGTTTATACCGCATTGGCGATGAATTTCACTCTATTGATATCTTTTGCTGTTAAATATCCAAATTTCAACATATTAAGTTTTCCAAAACAATAGCCATTTTCAGGAGGAGTGTACAAGTCTGGGTTGTTTGTCTAAGGGAAGAGACCATTGCAGAAGACTGCTGCGAGATATTGCGTAGATTTATATACTTTGAAGCGTGTTGTCCAGATGCCCTTTAAAATATATGTATGTTTATGTAATAATATTTCATTTTTACTTTTTTGCTATTATTGAATTATGTTCGTGCTTCCACTTTCCATTATGTTGTATCCCCACTCAACACAGGGCCCTTGGCCTCATAGAGTTCGGGATATGTTATTATTGTATTTTTTTGTAATATATATGTATTTGCATGAATAAATAAATAAAATAAAGAAATACTTTTTTCAATGGTAGAATAATTTATTGGGTCATTTAGCCATTTTGTGTTCGAGTCCCTATTGTTTTTATGGTTTCATTTATTTCAATTTCTTTCCATTGAATTTGTATTCTTTTTTATTTAAAATATATTCTAGTAAATTTATATTATTTAATGTTAATTGTATTATTTTACTCTATTTTTTTACTTTAAAAAAATATATTTCCTTAAACTGTTTTTATCTGTTCATTATTTTAATTTATTTTATGTTAATTATTTTATACGTATACAGTATTATATCTGTACTCTTTTTATTTTATTATTAATTAAAACTAATGTCTGAGCACCCAATGACAAACTATTATTGAATAGTTTATCGGAACAAAATATATTTTAATACTTTGTTTTAATTATAATGTATTAATATTGTAATAATGTGTATATTTTATTGAAAAAAGACTATGAAAAAAAAAAAAAAAAACTTTATACTCGCTATCACTGTGTAGTTTATAGTTAATGATTACCATATCTGCGTATTTTTTATAATGCAAAAGCCCGCTTGGGCGCTTAAATTAAATAAATAAAAAAAAATAAAAAAAAACAAAATTCCGTCTCGATATGTACCAATGAAGATAGCGTTCATAATTTCGGCGCTGGACTGGTACCAGAAACGTAAAACTGATCATCTTATCTTCATGCAACAAAAAATGATTAAGATACGCTGCGATTGGTGTACCAATTCAGTGCTCTATGCACCATTATGTGCGAAAAGGGAATGATGATGTTAATTTTTTATACCCCTCCATCCAGTTATCCCTCGACTCGGTTAGGGGGATAGTTGCAATCATATGGACCTGACACAGTCCTAATCTGGTTTGTCCAGCGAACTGATGCTTCTCCTCGCCTTAATATCCCTTCCATGCTGCCGATCAGGCTTCGAGTCAGACATCCAACGAACTGATTGGTATGTTTTAAACAGACACTGAAGAGTCTGACCTTAGGTTGTAAAACTTATAGTTTCGTTTTAGAAAATAATCTGAAACAATATTCAAAAGTCACGGGTTCGACAATGCTTTCGAAACATTGTTTAATTCGATTCACATCGTTTACTTTTTACATTTAGACAATTGAAAATAACTCAGTTAACTCCCCATTGTAATACAGGTAGCAATTTCATAACCATCCCTCTTTCTGTACCCAGCTATGCAGTTTAGCACTTCCAGTTCGATAATCTGTCACACGAAGGTAATGTGGCGAGTCTATATTGAAGCGTAGAAGCAGTCTTACGCTTCGGGTGCCAGTGCAACCATGAAATATTGCAGATCAAAAATACTTTAAAAATATATTTAGCTTCCAACTTACCAGAAGTCAGTACTAAACTTATAGTCATTCTGAAATAATATACAAAGGTCACCGGTTCGACTCTACTTTCGAAACATCGTTTCATTTGGTCTCACATTTATTTATTGACACTTTATATACATATACAATAAATATACATATAAGGGCGGGCATATTGCCTTAAGGCAATTTCTTCCTACCTACCCAAACCGTTCAGTTTGAGAAAATTATAAATACATGGACATATTGAATCTTACAATATTATACAAAAATTAAAAGCAAAGATTAACAAAAATAAATATATGTATAAAAAAAAAAAATAACACTTTACTATGAAGAGAGGAGAGGGGATGGGAAGGAAAGAAGAAGGATAAAGGAACAATTCAAATATTTAGATAGTGACATTTCAATCTCGACTTAAATGTAAATCGTGTGTACACATGTAGATGTAAATATTGACAAGTTTGATACAAGTATAATCACGCCTTTTATCTCTTGTTTTATGAATTATTTGATAATATCCCAGTAAACTTAGCAATAATTGACCGAAAACCCAGACAGAAACGGATTTACGCCAAAAAAAAATTTTTTTAAACTGTTAGTAAGTGTTTCGTGTTTTGTTATTTTCTGTATTCGGTAAAAATTAAAAGTGATCCACATAATTACCCACTTTGACTTGTATATCATGGCTTTCAGAGTACCGGGTCTAGTGGACCCCTCGCTCTTTCATATGGGGGATGATTTATACAGCTCCTTTATAGTTTGTTTGACCTTGACGATACTTTTTGGTCTCTCTGATTCCATTAAAGATATTAATCTTCTTATTTTCCACATCCGCTCTTAAGTGGAGCATGTGGACATCACCAGTTGCCTCCGGGAGACCCTATCACCAGCCAACACTCTCGCTTCTTCCCATGTCAATCCAGCGCCCCTTGATTCCGCCGAATAAAGTCTAAAGATCGTCATTGACGGCCTTCCAGGACGGCGTGATCCCGCAGGTTTAAAGAAGAGGCAACTAGGGCTTAGGTTCTCCTGAGGCATGCGCAGCACGTGTCCAAGCCAGGTCCACCGCCGCATCCTCAAGACGCTCGTTAGAGGCTACTGCGTCCGTTCTCGGACTTCAATGTTAGTTATAAAATCGAACCACCTTATACCTAATATTCTTCTCGAGCTCTTACTCTCAAAACTCAGAAGTTTGGTGTTTTGAGCTTTGGTATAGTGCCAAGATTCACACCCATTTAGGAGAACTGGCATTATATAAGAGTTGAATAATCAGCATTTCGTTTTGACTAGAGTTCCAGACAACACGCATCATGTTAAAAGATACTAATACCTCCTTAAATCTCCCCCGTCCTCAAGTATTGAGATTTTACCTTGCTACTTTAAAATACGATAATAAAAAAATGCAATTTCTAGCTATTCGCTACGAAAATCATCTATACCGTAGAAAAAATAATTAATTTACATACTGCAAAATTCCTTGTCAACATTTTAGCATATCACATTTACTATCGTTTAAAAATTTTGGTTTCCAACACAGAACATGACTGTAACTCGTAATCATAAATATTCCTTTTAAAACAGCTAATTCGTCTCATCGCAAACAGTCTGTGAATCATATTACGATTTATAATTTAACACACAAATACTCAAAGCAAGCTGTTTGTTTTTGAAACAATCATAATATGAGGATATGAGTAAATCGTGTACCGACCGACATCACACTTCAAGCTGTAGAGTTGTAAATGTGTATTTCAATTATCGTTTTTTCAGGCAGAAAACCACAGGAGTGGGTGCTATTCTAAACTGGTCTCGTGGCCGTAGAAACCATTTTTATATCGTGTGTATTGTATGTAAATACACGAGAGAATTTTTTTTCTACGGCTGCGAGAGCGTTTGGAATATATAGGTAAACCCCGGGACTAGTATTCTGAAGAGATCGCTCTGGTATCATGTATTTTGCACGTAAATACGCTCTAAAAATGCGTTTTCTACGCGCGCTTTTGCGTTCAGAATACCACCCCAGTAGATCAATTACAAATTACTATCGACGCGCTCACCATGGTTGTTTATCGTATTCGCGATCACAATGTGAAAGTTATCGATCGGGGTTATTATATTTTTTTGATATTGTCACACTTCAACCTGATGCTTTGCAACACTTAATTTCAAATATTAAAATATTTACGTTTCGCGACGCATAATCCTGCTGCGCAATCACATATTTGAATTTCACCGGTGTAAATATGGAAAATATTCCAAAACTGTTAATTTTATTATTTATGTATTGTATATGTATATGTATTGCATTTAGCCGGCGGTTGGCAAATTAAATGTCAAGAAAAGCAGTCCTTATCGTAATTGTAATTTAATTTTCACTTTTAGCAACAGATTGTATTATTTTTTATAGTAAACGCCGATTTTTCGCCAATGAACTGCATTTACTTACGAGGAAAACAAAAAACAAACCGACACGTAGAGATTACACACGCGTTGACTTATAACCGCGATAACTTAAGCATGTTCATGTTTGTTCATTATGATCGCTCAAATGCTTAGCATGTTTTTAAGCACGTCGATAACCATTTGTGATTGCGCCGCAGGGGTGGTATTTTGAATCTCCTCCTTAGAGAGTATTAATTTAAGGATTTTTATTTTTTGCATGCGACTACATTTAGCTTCATATATGGCCACACTGATACATAAACATCAAAGAAACACAAATGCGTGAAACCAAAAATAACGATTTTAATTTAGAACATCATTGCAACTTTAAGCTTTCCCAAAAATACTTAATTAGGTTGAATTGTCTAAACCGTATTAGTTGTTTTCCGTAGTTCTAACATCATTTAATGTTTAATCATCAGTGTGGCCAAACGTGAAGCGAAATGTAGACGCATGCAAAAAATAAAAATCCCCACGTTCACCAGTCTCTAGGGGTAGAGAATATTTACAACAGAACTCCAGAAAATGAAATCAACAATACTTAAATCCTTTACCGCATACCAAGCCATACATGGTTTCTAAAGTTTCAGATTTTTCACAACGTATTAAATTATCAAATTTTGAAAAAAAAACTCGAATCAGTAAAAGTGATTCTTTGCTATACGGAATATATATTTTTGTTTATGACAAGTCAAATGTAACAATAATAATTGTTCAGTATGTGCAACGCGTAGGGCTTGACAAGTTCTACAAAATAGTGCTACATTTATCAGTGAAAAATAAATAGGCAAAGGTGAGTGACAACTATAAAAAAATTAAATACATATAGTATGAATCCTTAAAAACATGGAATGTGTTTCGTATTTATGAAATTTTCAAGTTTTATCTTGTTCTTGCGCTATTTTTTGCAACCGCCATATTTGACTTCGTATGAAATTATATTTTTATGTGAATGAACAGGATTTTGATTTTATAAAAATAATGTTTTTAGTATTATACCAATAGTTTATTTCTATAAATATTATTTATGGTTTTAGTTGCTATTTGCCTCCTGTTTTGTTTTAATATTTCGTATCCATTTTAGAAGATATTTTTTTCTAAAATAATGTTTATTGCGTTTAATTAAGTACGCATTGTTGTGTATTTATTTTTAGTTTCTAGATAAATAGAAAATTTCGATTTTTTATAATTGTTTCAAGCACTGTTCTACATTGCTCGTAAATTCTTAATTATGTAATTAGTATATAAATATTAGGTAAATAATATTTGCATGAATTTAAATTGTCTATGACCGGCGAATGAAGAATACAGTTGTCTATGTGAAATAGAAACAGAATACCGGACGAGCGTTTTTGATTCGATGGCTGCTCTTAGGTAAAAACCTTTAAAAAGTACATTGAGTCGAGACACGTCTGCCTCGTAGTGTAGCAGTTGACGCGTTCGCCTACCATACTTGAGGTCTCAGGTTCCCGTGAAGGACATAGAATATTTGATTTTAGAAGTGGTTTTCCCCTGAAGCATATCATTGTCCGTGGATTGTCACCTGAAGCTTAACCCTGATCACCTTTATGTAACAGATGATCTAGATACGCTGCATTTGATTTGATAATGCAGTGCCCTATTCGCCACCAGCGGAGGATAATAGTTTGATGATGATGAGGATGTAATTGAAATACTAATAAGACTAAAAAAACATCAGGTGATATTGTTAGGGGGATTGTACCGAATAGAATAATCTGTGAGGCGAAACATATGCGTGAATGTGTATATTTTAAATTTTGTAATGTCCTGCCGGTACAATAACTTTGTGACCACAAATCGATTGTAGATCACTTTTTTGATCTCAAATTTAAAAAAAGATTCCCACACTCGCAACCTAAGATTAAAAACGGAGGTTTCCCTGATCATTCTCCGAATGACAAATTACTTCGTAGAACGAAAATTAAATTGCGATATTCCAAGGTTGTTTAATGATCTTCCTAAACATCATAAACATCAATAACTATGTAGTTATATAATAATAAATGGCGCTATATAAGTTATCCATAATAATAATAATAATAGCAGTGTTAGCTTATGTTTTCATGTAAAGGATCTTTACCGACAAGCCATTGTAATTGGTTTGGTGAGTCCTGTAAAAAAAATTAATTTAAAAACGTTTTCAAAAATAATAAAAATTTAATATTGTATGCAAATAATAAATAAAAAAATAAGTGGGTAATTGATTATAATATGTTACTAAAATATACGCTGTTCGGCAACACTAAACCTATGGACGACGCTTGACCGATTAGCGATTGAGTCATGTTAAAAAATAAACATACATTTTTCGTGCTCAGAAATGTGGACAAAAACTTAATTGTATACATTAATAAAAATATATGAGTACAAGCGAACACGTCATTATTTATAAGTAAACAAAACATCGACATTAGTCATAAGCTCTTTATGACTTCTTAAGCTGATCACCTGGTCGATCAACGATTTAATCATCAATACAGAACAAAATGGTGGGTGGTATAAAAATATAGCACGAACAATAAGGCATTTTAATTTGCGTTGCACACACTGCGCAGTGAAAAGTGCATTGATAATAATTTGAACAAAGGGAGACTGACTCACCGTGATAACAGAGAGTGGACAAACGAAACCTGGGGCCTTTAAATGTCTTATGGCCTATTGTCACCAACTCGTCAATAGTCGAGTGGTCATTGCGATTACTTTGTCTAATTAGTATTCTTAAAAAACTTTATACAATTTAATTATAAAGCTAATGGAAAAGTGGCAACCCTTACAAATACCTGAATTTATTTAAAATAAAACAATTTGTAAATTTACCACACAAGAGTTTAATACATTTAAACATGACTAGTTTCGGGTAATCAGTATTACCCATCCTCAGGTGTAAATATAAACTAAACTAAAATACATACACAGATTGATACTTAGGTACTGATAGGGTCGGCGGTAGGGGGAAGGCAATGTGTGGTGGAGGGGGGGGGGTTCCCCATTTTGGGGAATATTGATAGCAGGGGTGATGCATTTTGAAATATAATATTATTAATTAAAGTTTTCTCTGAATTTATTTTTTTTAGTATTTCAATATTTTTTAAATTGTTCATTATGATTCTTTTATTTATGACCGTATGCAAAAGTTTAATTTTGTGCTAATGAAAAGAATGGTTTGTATCCATAATATGATTTGCGAATTCAGAAAACCTATACTGTACTGATTACCCGAGACTAGTCGTGTTTAAAAGTATTTAACTCTTGTGTGGTAAATTTACAAAGTGTTTTATTTTAAATAAATTCAAAAGGTTTTTCCAAAAAGTAAATGCTGAAACAATAAATAATATACTTACAAATACCTACGTATTTATCCATAGCTTTTGTGTCACTTTTAAACTTAAATTTTAATCCAATATATTGTTTCTAATATTTTTTTAACAGTCATATTTGCTCCTTTGAGTATTTTGTGTATGTTATACTTTTATATAAAAAAAATATAATGTTTTACTGAGACACAGCAACATCTAACTCGAAATAACATACAAGTACATCGACATGTAATACGAAATATGCAATACCAATTCGTTTAATGGATTTTAGAAGCTTATTATTCATTTTATACGCATTATAGTATCTTCAATATCTATTTTGAGATCGAAGAAGGATAAAACAGTTTAATCAAATCAATTCAATAATCATGCTTCGTTTCAGAAGCGATTAGAAATAAGTATATATATATATATATATTATTCGCACATTTTTCGATACGCCAACATCAAAACATTCAGCACTGCCGTTAATTTTAAATTATATAAGTTAAAATGAAATTGAAATTCTTGTCATTCAAAGATGAATGGCGAGCGTTTTATACGAATAAAGTTTGACAGCTTTAAGTACGATGTCGCATTCAATTCTCATTGTCGAATGCATTGGGGCACTCAAAATAAATTCGACTGGTTTTTGATCGATTTCATTCGCGTGAGTGGTTCCAGAATACTGTAGCTCGTCAATTTTCATAAGTCGCATGCCATTTTTAAAACGAATGAGTCCAGCATAAGGCCCCGGGGCCCCGATTACAATGGGAAGTTAACTTTTATTTTCAATTTTATCAGCAAAGTAAAATTAAGTTTTCTATATGAAAAGCAGAATATGCATACAATTTTATCTTCTAAGAATGTTCAATTATAAGTAACCGACGAAGATACTTTAAATGTTCATGCAAATATACTCATTTTCGTACGTAAACATCGGATCGGGTTGTCTTCATAGACAGTCGAAGAAGGCGGCCTCCGTGGTGTAGTGGTCAAGACGCTCGACTCACAGACGGAAGGTTCCGGGTTCGATTCCCGGTGAGAACACAAAAATTAAATGTGATTTTTCTCAAGCCTGGGTGTTCTGTGATGTAATTCACCACTGTAATTGGGCCTCCTGGCCTGTTGTGGTGCAAAAAAAAAAATATCTCTGTTATCTTCCCATTGTAATCAGGGCCCTGATACTAAAATAAAAACCGGTTCAGTTTTGGGGTGCAAAAAACGGGACAATAAAACGTCGATTTTGTCGATTTTCGCTAGGCATAATCAGTCCGACATGCAGTTTTTGCACAGTATCGGGAAGGCATTTGCGAGAGAGAGACAGAAAAACAATGTTCAAATACTTATTCATCAAATGTCTAGCACCGCGTATCTCTTTTAGTTTTATATTAATTAATTTATTTATTTATTCACACTTTACTCTTTTAAACTATGATCAATAATAAAAATAATATGACCTCACTAGGGTTACCCGTGCCGACGACACTTAACAATATACTTTTTTGAAATGTTTTTACATTTGAGAATAAACAAAGAAGACTAACTTAATAAACAGAGATAATTGACAAAATATTCAGAGAGTTTTAAAAACTAGGTATATAGGTACATCTACCTATATATTATTTATATTACAAAACGCACAATGAAAATGACAAAAACTTAAAATAAGCTATACACTTGTGAAGCAGTTGATTCAATATTTGTTTGGGCGAATGAGACAATCTATTTTACTTCCACCTAGCTCCACTATCCATTTTTTCATAGCCTTTTTAAACATTTTCTCGTTACTAATTGTTTTAAAAGATAGCGGAAGTAGGTTATAGATTTTATTTGAGTAATACCCAAAATCCCTTTGTCCGAAAGTGGTACAGTGGTATATATACTTTAGTTGTTTGTAAGGTTTTATGTGATTTATCTGTTATTTGTTTTGTTTTATTTTATACTGTCTTGCTCCCTTTCAACATTCGTAAGACTTTTTTTCTTTTTCAAATTTTTGTAAACAAGGAATGTGAATAGGATTGTGGTCCTGTGGCTAGTGTCTCGGACTCACGGACCAAAGGTCCGTGGTTCGAATCCTACTCTACCTCAACTTGATTCCCATTTTCTAATAGGGAGTTATTTACAACTCGTTAAAAATGGCCCTCAAAATTAAATATTTATGCAAATCATAAGAACACAAATATTTATTTAAAAAAAATAAAAAAAGACCGAATTTAACCTTCTAGAGAGTTATTAAGATTAACATATTCCAACAGAGGCAGATAAGAATTAAGAAGGAAACATGGATGTCTAGGCATTAACAAAAAAGACGTTATATAGTGAAAATATTATGAATTTCAGTGCTGTTTTTTTATTGTCAATAGGCTATCAAAATCAGCCAAAAAAAGACTTTATTTTAACATACCGCTTTATCAGCGCTATGATTTTTTAGCCAGAAACTACTCCGGCTGTGACGTATTAAGTTCTTAGCTTCCAGTTCTTTGGTCAGTTGGCTTTCCGGAAACAGGAAATCTATCACAGCGCTTATTATGGGATGATTTAGAAGAACTGGTGACGTCATTCGGCCTTCATGTCGGCCTCGTGGTGTAATGGTTAGCGCGTTTGCCTACCACGCAAGAGGTCACGGGTTCGATTCCTGACATGGTTGATATGAAATATATATTTCAGTTTCAGTGCTGCAGAGCAGCGTTTATTTTATGATTTAAAAAATACATATGAGAATTTGTTACCCACTAAAGTCTAAAGACTTTTCGGTGGGACACATTTTCTTTTATTTTTATGACAGGTTTATATTACATTTATTTTATTTGTATTTTACAAATTTATTTATAAACAGGCACTATAAAGTATCTAGAAGATATTTCTTCAGTTCTTTTTTTTTCATTTGAAGATTTTTCATGTTAATGATGGTTTGTGGGAGATCATTGAACAATCTTAGAACAACGCAATTTAATGTTCGCTCTCCGAAGTAATTTGTAATTCGGGGAACAGACAGGGATCCTTTAGTTTTTCTCAGATCTAGTGTTGTGAGTGAATATTATAATGTGTGAATATTTAAAAGGTTGTTTTCAAACTGGAATATTTCAGAGTCCCTCGACTGGCACCTGAAGCGTAAGACTGATATCTCACCTTCGATTGGTGTGCCAATTCAGTGGCCTGTGGACCTTTAGGTGCGGAAAGGGAATAATGATGAGTGACGTCGTTTAAAGTAGTTCTTTTTATTAAAATTATTTGATAATTTTTTTCATGCATTTCTGAGATACTTCGTCGTACAATTAACCATCTCATAACAATCAACATTTACGCCTGTACAGTCCTCTAAATTCGGATTGAGGTCACTCTTCTTCATTGCATCTACTCAATACAATCTCCTGCCTATTCACCTTAAATCAATTTCTTACCAGTCTACGAATGGAAATCAAACTTCACAAAAAAAATATTTCCTTAAATTATTTCTCAATAACCCTTGACCAATGTAAGTTAATGTTAAATAATATATATTGAGGTCAGTAGCGGTCACACATCTCAACAGGGAAAAATACGCAAGGGTTTGTCATGTTCATAATACTAGACACTCCAATAAGGATGTGATTCTACAGAGAGGAGTTAATACTTTTTTGGCTCAAAGGCAGCAATACTAAATAGGTCCGAGAATATATAACCTTATCCCAGATTCGTGGAAATGTGGTGGGATTGCCAGGCTGAGGAAGGTGTTGACTGCTTTTTTAATCCATTTTGGTCGGAGGGAGTCAGAGAAATTGTTGTCCGATATAGAAGGACGTAAGCTGGTGTCTTGTTTTACTAGTAATGCCTTACGATATAGAGATTTTGGTATTATTTATGTTTTCTCTTGATATTTATTGTTTACTTTTAAGACTGATTAAGCACACATAATGATAAAACTGTAATTAATTTTTAATATTATTATAAAATACATAATTTACTGCCTTAGAACGGGGAAGCTATCCCTAGTTAGGCAGTTTAGATGAACCAACAGCAAAAATAAAAAATATATATGTTTACTTTTACTACTTAATTGATTTGTTGTATAAAGAATTACTTGTAAATTGCTGAAATAAATATGGAAAAAATAAATAAATGAAAAAATAAAATATATGTTTAATAATTTGTTTTTAAAAAGGTTTCCGAAATTTAACCATTTTTGCTTTGATTATGTTCAACTAACTATTTTTTTTTATCTAATAATCTTTAATTGTATCTAGAATGAGTTTGCTAACTCATGGGAATACAATTATGTTTTGTACATTTTTGTATATTGAAACACATATATTTTTTTAAATGCTCTTATATTTACCGCGCGTTCAACGCTTTTTTGATATTCAATTTTCCGTAATGCTGAACTTCCTCATTAAACGTTATTCTTTAAATGATCATTTCTACTGCCTTATACATAGATAATGATGAGTCTCGATTTGGGGTAGATGGTGACAAGTGACAGTATTATCAATTGCAAGTTCTATCACGGAAAAATAAAGCAACCGTTATTTTTTAAATTTGTTTTAACTTGATAAAATTCTAAGAAGTTTTTGACAAATAAACACAATAGTTTTCGAGGAAGTATTTGGCAATGTGATAATTTTACTATTTGCATTATGTCAGTACCAGGAATATCTTCACAAAGCCTGAAAACCCATATACCGAACCCAGGTACAAATAAACCATTATGTTTTGATTATTTTGAATATGGTAACTATTATTATTTCCAATTATGTCTTGTTCGCCACGTGGTGTAGTGCATTTACTTATTGACTTATATTAGATAGAGATTGAAAAACTTTTAAAGAAGAGATTATGGAAGCCTAGGTATTTTCAAGCCTAATGACCTGTTACTTATTATTGACTGGTTTAAACAGTCACTGTATTGCCTAGACTTGCAAACCTCATCTCAATCATGAATTGATGGTAAAACATTTTTATCTTAACCTATATCATTCAAAAGTCGGATAAAAATACGCGGATATTTTTTTTTCGTGTAAAAATCTGACCAAAGGATGAGTAAAGATTAATCGGCGTCATGGTGTACTAGTTAGTGTGTTTGCCTGCCATGAAATAAATATGTACAATAATGCAATGAAAATCAATCCACCCTGTGTAATTTTATCGTGCAATATGCATTTGTACGACATGTCTGAAATGGTCTAATAAAGAACAAGGGAAAATTGGGCGTGGTAAAAAAGATTAAAAAAGGGCAACAATGAAACAGTTTTAAAAGTTATCAACTGTTATTTACTTTGGTACTTAAAAGTATTCATTAGTCAACCTACTACCCAAATTGAAGTAAAAAAATAAATTAAATCACATCATGTAAAATAAACAAACCATCACGCCGTTAACCTTTGAGGTAGTCGGAGAGAATTTCAAGTTATTTTTAAGTATTTGTTGCATTTGGTCATGCCATGCCTTTCTTGGTCTTCCTCGTTGTCAACATCCATTAACATTCGCATCATTAATATTTTTAGCCATTCTTTCACTGTCCATTCGTTCAACAAGTCCAAACTAACGTGGGGTCCTTTTTCCTGATCTTGTCGATAATGCTGGTTTTAGCATTACATTATGCACGAATCTTGACATTTGTGTACCATCGTAGAAATTTTTACCACACGCTAGTCAGAGATCGTATATCGACAGAATGAAGCCTAATTCATCTTTGTTTTTATAATTTCATACATTTGGGTCTATACCGAGACCCCTTAATCGTTCATAGAACAGGTCAAAATGTTTAAGTATCCAGGTGGGGAGATTTTTGGTTGCAGCGATCTGAATAATAAAGTCAGAGAACAGACAGAATAAAACAGCACTTATCTCCGGATCCCGAGGGACACTGTTTGGGACAATAAGCATTTGCTAGAGGAAAGCGAAAACAGAATATATAAAAGATTCATCAGACCCATAATGAATTACGAAATCGAAGCATGAGCAGACACTGTTCCAACGAAACATCTCCTTTAAACATCAGATATGAAAACATTGCGACCTTTCGTTGGTAGACCCTAAGAGATTTGAACCTAACGAATAGATTTGCAGAACCTGCAATATAGAAGATATTGTAAGATGGAGTGTGCAGAAAGACGATTCTGAAGAAACTTCGTTGTGAGGATGGGTTCAGCGAGGATTCCCGATGCACGAGACTCCAGAGGGTCATTGACCACCGGAACGACCACCGAAGAGATGAAGAGATAATTGGACAACTCAGGGGCGAGATTGATATTCTGTCTGAACAAATCGCAAGATCTACAGAAAAAAGAAAAAGACCAGGACCCCACTGTGACTGCTAATATTGCGTACAAAACAAAATGTCAATAAAAAACCAGGATTAAAATGCCTTAAAAAATAAAGTAATTGTGTAAACCAAGGAAGCAATCTAAGATGACAAAAGTATGTTAATGCTGAATAAATACGCGTTGTGAGAAAAAATGTTTTTATCTTCAGAGTTCAACGGATTGTCGCGTCGCGTCGCACTACGGATTTTTTTAGCCTATTTTTCGGCCATAAGTCCCGAACGTGAAATCCAATAATAAGTTTTTTTCAGAATACACACAACTACCCACTCCCTAGCAACAGTTTGAATTCGACCTTTCTCTTCACAATGTACGCTTAGTTGAAAATATCTCTGAATTTTACGTGTATTACTTTATTTAGTTAACAATTTTATAAGAAGTTAAAAAGAAAAACAAATAGATCAAATTGATTGCTGAAGTTGTGTTTAGTTTTCATATATTTTTTAATAGAAGTTTTAGTGTTATTTTTTTAAATATAGTTACACCTAGAAACAGTTTAACTTTTTTTTTAAATAGACTTAAAGTATTGAATTCCCCTTAATAAACTACTACATATTTTAGAATAAAATATTTTTTACTAAATCTCATTAAAAACTTTTCCGAACTCATCCGATCCTGGTAACAAAAAAAATATTTATGGGTGCGGAAATCAAAAAAACTAACAATCTTTATGCTGACAAAATAGTATTTTTTTTTAAAAACTAGGACTTGTTATTGCCTACCTTTTTTGCGGATCAAAAAAATATTATGAGCATGTAACTAGAAGACGTTTATTCAATTTTATAACATCAACGCTTATAAGGAAATACGACAAAAAATAAATATATTATGAACTTTACCAAGTGCCTGAACGAAAAATCATGTAGTGCAATAAAGACTATTCTTACTATTTATAAACAAGTTTAAAGTGAAGTGGAAACCTGCATACAGTAAAAAAAACATTTTTCTTAAATAATAACGTGTAGTTGAAAACAACACTATCATTTCTTATGTATGTCTACTAAACATATAGGTCGCCCTTTTGTTGGCTTCGGTTAAAGCTGTAAGGGAACAAAAAGTAGGAAGACACAGACATAAATAAATAAATAACGCTCAAAAACGAGTACAGAATCAGAATGGAAAAAAATGGATTGTCATTGGCAGATGGAAACTTAGAGGCATAAAGGGTGGTAAAAGATATTCTTTTTTACTCCTACACGGGCTTCAAAATACAGAAAAACTGTAAAAGAACAAAAAAAAAACAGGTTATAATGCATTATCCTTGATTATAAGGAGTAAAAATGACACAGCACAAATACAATGTTGTCAGAAAACAAGCAATATTTTAAACTTATGAAATAATTCAGAAGGTAAAAAAATGTGTGTTATATTGAATGAGATTTTATCAGATTGACCCAAAAAAGAGCGGAAGTATTTTAAATCATACAGTAATGCGAATAAAAAAATTTGCTGCAATCCTCAAAACCATTTTAAGTTGATACAATAACGTAAAAAAAATTCGAGTGTGTTGCTTAGAATCAGCCAGGTTATCTGCGAATAAATATCCTTTGTACAACATGCCATCAACAATTACTGTTCATAGAATATTGATTCACGGCCCGAAAATGATATCTTCAGCTTTATTATCGATTGGGCAGTTGTCAGAAGAGGAACAGGAAGCTTGAAACTGAAAGATTTCGAGAAAACACAGATTAGAAGATTTTTTTAAAGTGCTACGTGTATCATCCGACCCAATTATATGTAGCATTTGAGAACTTCCAAAAATAAAATTAAAATCATTGCCTCGTGAGAGTCGTGAGGTATTAAATTTGTTGCAGCCCCGTAATTCTGAATTCCACCTAATTAGGTGGATCTCCATCAGAATATAAGAACACATGAAGTGACTCTGAGGAACCCTCGGAAACAAGTTAGATATATAAATAATATTTATTAAAAAAAACCTTTTTTTGTAAACACTGAGCACCGGCCGAATACACATAGAATTCACCCTGTGCCCGGCCCATTTTCGTGAAATTTTATGCTTTGTGAAGGGTTTCTGAAAAGTGTCATAATTATGAAAATACTAAGTTTAATCAATTGAAACTTCTCAGATATATTTAAAATAAATAAATAAGTAATTTTGTATGATAGTTTTGCCAACATTGGCCTTTATGAAGAGCGACATTGCGCATTGCAATGTTTGCACATATATAGGGCCGCACTCCTTTTTTTGTGCTTTGTATCCCGAAGCCGTGTAAACACGTGAACATAATAACCACGCGTTGTGTCTTGGTTCCGTGTTTTCACGTGGTTTACCAGCAGCGAAAAAGTACTAATAAAAGTCACTAGGTGTCAATAAAATGCACTTTTTTAGACAGCTGGTAAACCACGTGAAAACATGGGACCGGGACACAACGCGTGGTAATATAATCACGTGTTTACACGGCTCCGGGAAACGAAGTGTTAACATTTTGAATTCTCAATTTTTTTTTTGTTTATTCACATTTTAATTGTTGTTTATTCACATTTAATTCACATAAAATTGTAAGTTTTTTATAAATTTATTTTTTATCCAACTACATCTAAATATATTTTAACGTTTTATGATCAAAATTACATGTTGGAACTTGAAACTGCGTTTGATAATTTCTGATTGAAGAAATAAATGTAACTACTCAACGCCATGTTTTCTTTAAAAACGTCCTGTGTGCGTCGTTAAAAAACAGTGAGAACAAATGCGCGTGGTGACTTATTACGATAAAAAGTCATTATATTCCACTGCTGTTATTATTTATTACTACGACGTAATTATTCTGTGTAACTGATATAAATGTAATTAATAACATAAATATATACTTACAGATAACGTGCAAGAGCATTAGAATTACTTATTAATCTTTTTATTTTTTTTTATTCGAACATTAATATCTAATATGGTCATCCTCAACTAGTTGATCTCTAGGGATGCATCTAATACGTATACGATATTTTAGTATTTTCGATATTTTATTTGCCGATAAACCGGTGCGTTTTGGATTCTGCGCTTTATAAAACCTTATTTAGTTCATTCATTTTAATTGTATTTTTTTACCTCTAAAAGAAAAATTGTATTAAATTTTTAAAAAATAAATTAAATTATCTTTCCATTTATCCTTCATGCGCCAATTGCACCAAAAAGGTTATGTTAAAACACGGTAAGTTAAAATTTGACGTATAACTAAAAAACTGGTTTATACAGATTTATAAACAAACAGAGTTAAATTTCGTACAACAAAGCGAAAAATGTTTTTGATTTAAATAAATAAATAAGTTCAAACTTATAAAGTTTATATTTGAAGCACTAACTTTGTGGTTATTCATTATAATAAAATAAATAAAACAACTTTGTTTGTAACCACTAATTTTTATTTTTCACCGACCGGTTTCAAAGCAAACAAGCTTCTTTGTCAAGGTTTACGTAACTAATGAATTGATTCCTTTTTATTTTATTTCTATCATGTTCATTGACAAAGAAGCTTGTTTGCTTTGAAACCGGTCGGTGAAAAATAAAAATTAGTTGTTAAAAACAATGTTGTTCTATTTATTTTATTATAAGTTCAAACTTAGTTATAATTTTAATATTTTTGCCTTATTGTCTTATTATTTTTAATTTTATGTGAATTTTCAAACTTATTTATTTTTTTCATAGCGGTTATAATAGTAAAACTTAGATTTTTTATTTGCCTTTTTATCATATAAGCAAATGTTTATATTTGCTACAGATTTTTTTTTTATCTACTAATGTAGACTTTTTAGTTTATTTTGAAAAAAATATGATGGTCTTTGTAGTAGTAATTTGAACTGCTGTTTTTATAATTTTCTCAAGAGGTTATTGAACCGTAAATAAATAATTCATTAAAAATATACAACAGAGATGGAGAACATTTTAGAGGCGGGAATTTAAAAGTCTAGGCTGTAATTTGTTAATCTTAATAACTCCCTTGGGGGTGAAATCCAATCTTTTGTCTACAAACATTCAGATAAACTCAAAATATTGAAAATTATTTACTGTTGCGTTTTTGTCAAAATGGACAGAATGTATATTTTTATATGCAACACATTTTGGTGCACAGTTTACACCTTTTTTTAAATCCACTATTCGAATCGGTATCATATCGACAGGAGCGCATTAATACAAACCTTACAATATTTTTCCTTTAAACGTATAGATTTAAATAACTAGTACATTTAGTTCTATGGTGGAAAGCCGATTTACGAAACTAAAATCGATGTTTCTCGATTTCAATATGAGAGTCGGCACATCCCTACATAGAACATACTATCGGGCGACCCGGCGACCGTCTTAGAAAAATCATACTGAGGTAGGGATAAACCATATATATTATGTACATGACATTTCCCGCCATTCGACGCAGACTCCCGCGTAATATCAATCGAATAACGAACTCCGATCACCTTGTCGTACCTAGCTCAAGAAGTTTTATTGAACTCGGCTGAAGATTCTTATTCAGACCGGTTCACCGGGCGACCAAACCATGTGACACACGAACCGCTCCGCAAAGAGTCCTTTCATGAACACAGAACATTTATTACACCACTCAAATATTCCTTACTTTTTGCATTTTTTGCGAAACGTGGTATTTTGTTTTCCCCGAATTTTTTTTTGCGCGGCCGCTCTATTTGGACCTATGAAGAACATATAATATGTATGTACAATTTACGTATATTTATGAGGACGATAAAGATTTTTTTTTCAATTTTTTTTGACTGATCACTGTAAATGATTCTTTGGAATGTGGCAGACGGTATTTAAGAGTTCTCAAAAAAAACTTGTACTTGTTAAAATATTACATTGAAAAATATTATAATATTGTCCGCTTCCTTGTGTAATAGCTGGCTTTGTGTTACCAAGTTGAATTCCCGATAAAGTCTACTTAAAATATTTACATAAAAAAGTATTTCCTGGTGTATTCATTTCAGTATTTTTAATTTCCCTTGCCTACACGAAACTACGAATATTTTACAAATTATTTAATTTATAATTTTTTAAACTTAAGACAGTATTTTTTATTGAATAAAGTTTATGATAATTCACGATAATAATGGTTTCATTTATGAGTTTTAAGATGCAGATTGATTTTATTGTATTAGTAAATATTATCTTTATGGTTTTAAATTTTGGATGTATTAAAAATATTAGTTCAAAATCTAACTACAATGAAGTTTCATTACGACTTCTCCCTAAAAAATATTAACCTCATTATTTAAAACAGTACTTGTTCCAATCAATGAGAAAAACGCCCAATTTAATACGTACCGTTCAAATCCACACGACACGGTAAAATTAGGGTGGATTGTTATTGATTATATTATTTTTTATATATTTAGTGGCTACTCTCAGGTGAAAATCCCGCAAAGGATTATTGAGTGCAGGTTAATTCATTAGTGCGTTGGCCTGCCGTTAAATAAATATATATATATATATAATACAAACAATAATATCATTCCGCTCTTTGTGATTTTGTAGTGCCGTGTGGTTTTTATCGATCTCATTTTTGGTGTTTTATTAAAATAAAAATAATATTTCAAAATGAATGGAAAAATCATCGTTGGTCAAAATATTTCCCCTCTCTGTTGCAAGAAATTTAGGTCTCAATGACTCCGCAGGGGGGAAATCCAGCCTATCTAGAAACATTTGGACATGCTTAAAACATTGTTGATTAAACTAGTATACATAGGAAGAATCGTAAAAATGGAAAAATTGTGTTCAGGCGTGAATGATATAGGTTTTAGCTCTTTTATTCTGCAAAAGTTAACGGATGGAAGAGTTGAGATAAAGCAAAATTTTTAATGTTTTACAGTGTGTAAAGTGCCTACTTAAACCATCCAATGACTGCTCATAAGGCCCCGTAAATGCCTAGACTTCCATATTCCCTCTCAAAAATGTGTTCCTTCTCTGTTGCAACAAATTTAGATATATTTTAGGTCATTTTTGTGTTATGTATCAAATTAGATACACCATGCAATTAAGGGTTCAATCGGCCGATAAGTAGATATAAGTTAAACAATATCTAAAAATCGATCGAAGATTTAAATAATTACATCACGTTTGTGGTTTTTATCAATCAAAACGTATGTATTGAGTACTGTAAATATGTAAGTAAGAATTTTCGTTTTTTGTCTGCTCCAAAAACACAGTTATTGCAATTTACATAAATTTGATAATAAATTCGTAAGCATATTTTGTATCTGCTTTTATCAAAATAATTTTTAATACTAAAAATATAGTGTTTTCATGGCCTACATTGATTAGTTTCTTTGCTAACCTCATTACCTCTTGATTACATTCGCCTTTAAGTTGGCAGTAGGTACAATAATAATATAAAACTCAAATATAAAACATTAAACTACAATAAACACACTACAAATTTACCTTGAACCAATCATTCATTGTATACAACGATAATACGAGTATTACGAAGATAACCTTTTAATTGTGCTATGGGTATCATGAGCCCGTTTCAATGGGAAGTCATAATAAAAATAATAATAATGTTTAGCTATTTTTGTAAAAATTTCCTAACAGGCGCTTTACAATTTTAAACCAAGAAAAATAAAAAAAACATAGGCTTACATATTATATTTTCTGATTATAAAATTTAGGGTATGATAATCGAATGAAGTGAGATTTCAGTTCAGATCTGAATTGACTGGGACTGTCAATAATTCGCAAGTGTGAAGGCAATGAGGAACTTCAGCCCTACGGGAAATTGGATACAAAAATTTATTTAATTGTAATTGTGAAACTTTGCCGTATTTAATTGTACGCCAAAGTTTTTTGAAAACATATGGTGAAAATCATAAAAATGATTTTAATAAAAACTAACTTCTTTGACCGACGTTACTAGTTCATATTAATCAACCAATGATAAGAGTGTTGTGTAAGATTACCGGTTTACGGTAGTTGAACGGACTCGGAATTGGCAAAACTATCCGAGAAGACGCGGAAGAGAACATTAGACGTCACTCTTTAAGAAATCGTAGCACTGATAACACGATACATACAAATTTCAAAACTATTTTTTTTGGTTATTTTTAAAGTCTATTAACAAATAATAAAAAAACTCTGAAGTTCCTTATTGGTTCCAGGCAGAGGGGCCGACAACGGCAAAAGTACGATCTCCGAACCTAATGTTTGAGCAGGACTCTGACAAGTTTCCCTCTGCTTGAATCGAATGCTGACCTGAAAGTAGATTTTCGTTGACATGTTTTTTCCCTAATACATAGGTCCGATAAGTATCTTGGAGCCATTTCAGAAAGGGATTTGAATACTGTGAAAATGTGAATATTTGTTTGAAAATTTGAATCATCTTTTATGCTTACTTGAAGTTTAATATATGTAGTAAAAAAATACATCATTTTCGTAGTTAACAGAATTATCTTCAATCGCCTAAAAAATTTAATTGAATTTTCCCGAACGATTAACAGAAAAGTCTTCGAAGTAGAAGTATCTTCGTCAGTAACCTTATTTTTTTGAAAACCCGATATTCAGAAAATTGGATTTAACTTTAAAGACAAATGAAAATAACTGTACGTATTCACTTCTCATTATAATCGGAGCCCGGGTCTTCTACCGAAAGATTTATAAATATTTATTATTTGGTGTATCAGAAGAGGGTCACTGCTCCCTCGTGTGACCTTTATTGATATCAACAATAATAATTGTGTTCATAAGATTTCAGAGTTCTTATCGTGGTCGGCTAATTAGATGGGACAAGATAGATATACTAATCTTTATGGCGATTACGTGTTAACTACCACAGCAGAGCTTGACTACACTACACGTGGAACGTGTAATGTAAAATACAAGTTTTATCGTCTATTGAGAGCGTTATGTTATTCTTACAAGTACGTGAAAACATAAAGTCTACTTGTTATTGTACACGCCACATACATTGTCTCTGCATACAGTTGTACGTATTTTAGCTCATACAGTAATAGCGACCTAGAATCGAAACAATGCTGTTTCAAGAAAGTTATTCCTTTGTTCCTTCAATACTAATAACATTATTAAGTTTTCGATATCGCGAGAAAAACATTTTACTCTCTAGATATTACCCGAGTGCTCATTGTGAGTTTGGTAATTGTATGAGCGAGCTAACACAATAAACATTCGAACTGGTATTTCGCGATAAGAAAAACAATTAGTATGCAAGAATACGCGAATCACAAAAAATCCGGAAGCGATATCGTCGTCAATGTTTTGCCTGTTGTAATAAAACAATCACAAAGTCGATTTCAGCCGAACGGGAAGCGACAATTCTTTACTTACACACGGCAAAGAATAATATAAACAATACGCAATACGTGACCTTTTAACTAAACATTCAGTTAAGTCGACACACAATGAAACTAGTAAGCTTAGCAGCATACCTCCGTGGACCACTGACACTTTGTATTCCTCCCAGCGGGTCCCTGTCGACGGGTGGCAGTCGGTTTCCTCGGTCACCAGACTTCCGCTTCGCCTTAATCCTTCTCAGCAGATCGTGACAGGACCGAATTGCGTGAGGACGCTGCGTCTTGCTTACACGCAACGGAGATCTTCAGACGACACTGGCATGTATTTGTACAGCACACGCACTCATCACTCGAGGAAATGTATAGAAACATCGGCGCTGCGGAGTCTGATCTCGCAGCACAAAGCACCTCGCCTCCTGACGAACTGACTCGAATGGAAACTCGCCGATAAAGCGGTCGCGATATTCAAATTGGATCGATCAAATCGGCGCGAACTGGCTCTGTATTACATCCGCAGTGGCTGTGGAATGAACAGTCAACCTCAGTGCGGCGTTTCCCTGTCACCCGTCGGCGTCGATAGCGTCTATCGCGTATCCCAGAAGTGGAGGAAAGTGGACTGAGAAGACGCGAGGCATTCCGACCGCTTTATACGAGGCGAGATTTAGCGCTGCACTTAATGTGTACATCGGCTCGTGTCGGGAACAAAGCGCGGACAGACTTAGATAAAGCATATCTGCATGTGGGACTTTGTTATTGCAGCATTGCGGAGCGTGAGTACGTGCTTGCACCGGAAAACATAGCTACTACTCGGCACTCGCGCTCTCGACTCTCGACGTGCGCTGGACCAAAATAGCTACAAATTACACCAAATTGTCGGCAGCGTTGGTCAAATGCATTAGCGGAAAACGCGGACTGAGTATACTGACTGAATACTCTCGAACGTACTGCAATATCATGTTAGTTAAATAAATCCTACTATTTTCAAATGCACCCGCATCAAAACACCAAAACAAGCAAATACTCACATATTACAACAGAGATGAAGAACATTTTAAAGAAGGTAATATATAAGTCTAGGCATCTACAGGGCTTATGACCTGTCATTGGCTGGTTTGAGTGGCCACTTTACACACTGTGTAACATTCACCATTCTGCCCATATTTGATTTTTTTTTGTTAAAGAGCTGAAACCTTTATTTATGCGAGTGAAATTCATATAATTGAATTATTTCACCTACATACTAGGCAAAGCCTGAAATTTTTATTTTTTCAATTTCTATACTTCTTCATGGACCAGGTGAATTTATCAACTTATACAACTTCACAAACATCAAAAGATGAAAGAATCGAAGGAATTTAGATTTTCAAATATGGGCAGAATGGTAAATGTTACACAGTGTATAAAGTGGCCACTTAAACCAGCCAAAGACAAGTCTTAAGCCCTGTACATGCCCTTTTATATTGCCTTCTCTAAAAAGCTCTTCATCTCTGTTGTAATCTGTTAATATAAACAACTCCCCAGGGAGTTGAATCCAGTTCTTGTCTACAAAAATTTGGACAAAATCAAAATATTGTTGAAAGAGATCAGTTTGTATGTTCCCAATAATTATACTAGAACGAAATCTCATGCACAGTTATATATACCCAGAAGCCGTACAAATGCAAGTTAGAATTTACCCATTAATAGGGCAATCGGCTTGCTGAATACGGCTTCTCGGCAGTTTAGCAGCTATCTGCTTTCTTATCATTAACTTCTAACTCATATTTACAGTATGCATCACGTTAAATAGCCCGTAAAGTCATGCAGACTACAATTGTCAAATAAAAAAATAAAAACAATAATATGTTTATTTTTCGGGTGATCCCGTGTAAGTTGGGATCGTTCTTACGTTTCGGCTAACATAACAATAGCCATCTTCAAGGTAAGCTGTAATATTCATTCACAGCTTACCCTGAAGATGGCTCCTGCAATGGTAGCCGAAACGTCGGAACAAATCCAACTTACACAGTATCACCCAAAAAAGATACATGTTGGAATTATTTAATGACAATATTAAAAAAGAATAATTAAACTAAATCATTTGAATAAATTCTTAGCATGTGGTGACATGTATTTTTCTTAAATTAAAAAGTTAAATTAAATTTATATCTTTATATAATCACTTTGTAAAGCGCCTTCGAGGTATTATATTACGAAAATGGCGCTATATAAGTTATCCAAAATTATTATTATTATTATTATAGAGAGTCCAATTAGACGGTAAATGGTTATAATTGCAACTTATTTAATAACTACATAAATCATCATCATTCCCTTTCCGCACCTAATGGTACATAAGGCACTGCATTAGTACACCAATCGCAGTGTATCTTGATCATTTTTGTTACATGAAGTTAAGATGATCAGCCGTACGCTTAAGGTACCAGTTTCAGGACTATGAAATATTTTAGTGTAAAAACATCTTTTTAAATAAATATTTCATGTCAACCATGTCAAGAATCTAACCCGAGACCTCTTGCGTGGTAGGCAAACACGCTGACCGCTACACCACGAGGCCGATATAAATTTTAAATGCATAAATAGGACAGCTGAATGCATTGAGTAATCATTATCATTAGAGTAAATAAAATTTCAACAAAATAAACATGCATTTACCTCACAAGATTTTACATACTGCATACCTAAATATGCGTGATATTTACAATTGTCACTCGTGCTCGTAGTCGTAAATAACGTACATTTCTACTATTACTAGCATCATGCTAATTCCCCGTAGGTGCAGGCAGATAAGATTAAACGCCACATGCGTCTTTGCTGACTTATTTACAGCGTCTTCCACACGCATGCTCTTCGGTGTGTTTGATTTTTACTCCGATTTTGGTTTATCTTTGGTTTAGTTTGGTATTCGTCCTAGTTGACCATTAGATATTTGTTTTACCATTAGTTCGTCATCCATTTATAGGTCGTTTTTTTAATTTTATCAGTGGTTATTGTCTACTCTCGCGTGTTCGCAATTCGTAACCCTGTTTCCATCGATTTGCAAAAAAGAAAAAAGAAATGCAGAAAAGCTCAAATGCACACAGCAATCCATGCTTGGTATATAAGCCTAAGAGACAGAATAAGAGATGAGTTAATTAGGAACAGAACCAGAATAGCGGATATCACGGATCGCGTAGCAAGACTGAAGTGAAAAATGGGCAGGACATGTTGCAAGATAATACCCCATAAGATGGCAGGGGCGAACCGTGTATAAAAGCGATTATGTGCAGCTTACCATTATATATATATATTTTTTTGCACCACAACAGGCCAGGAGGCCCAATTACAGCGGTGAATTACATCACAGAACACCCAGGCTTGAGAAAAATCACATTTAATTTTTGTGTTCTCACCGGGAATCGAACCCGGAACCTTCCGTCTGTGAGTCAAGCGTCTTGACCACTACACCACGGAGGCCGCCGATATGTTTTTATGACCATAATAATGTTTTACTGTAACTTTATTTACAGAAAAACAAATAAATAATTACTATTTAGTTAAAATCATTTCCACGGTTTGTATTTTTATCCTAATATCAATATTAATATAAATATTTTTTTTTTTTTTATTCATTTTTTTTTGTTTTTTTACAATAAACATGATAATAAAACAGAGTATTAAAAAAATAAAGCATAATTACATATCAATGAAGTACATATTAATAGTAAACAAAAAAGTCCCACAAAAGCATGTCCTGTTCGTGGGTATACAAGAAAATGTTAATAAAGCGCGCCCAGCGCCTGCGGTGAGCCAAGAAACTAGCCGATTATTCCAGCTTATTTTTTCATACAAATAAGTATACTGTATTTTAAATGTCTTAACCCCAGTACGGGTTTTTTCTGCTAGATTAAACTTGCAGATTACACAAATTATTAGAAGATCCTTGATTTGGAAAACAGTATTTCGAACATTATTTCTTAAGGGCTATTTTTCTTTGAGATAGTACTTTTGACATAAGACGAAAATTACTTTTATGCGTCATTTTGCAGGACAAATGCGCTCGACGCGGCCATTTTTAGCACTAATAATTTCTCGAACAATTCGGTCAGTTGATATTTCAATTGAATACCTAATATCGACTGAATTCATAATGCTATTTTTTATTTATTTTTAAATTAGTTTTGTATTAAAGGAATGGAAAATATATCGATGTAATATAATCTATCAAGAAGTTAAGTCGCTTAAGAAGTTAATTTCATGGATGAGAGTTGTTGTATCACACAGAACCTCAGAAAAATATCAATTTATAGTATATTTTACTAACATTAGATTATGTACCTTCTATGTAGGTACAAATATATGATATTTTTTTATAGCTTACCTGTAAATAAAATCACCATTCGCCACTGCAAGATGGACCCCGAAATTTGAAGGGAGAATAAGAGAGCCATCGGAAGACCCCAAAAAAGATGGTCCGAGCCGCTGTGGGGGTAAAAATTGTCTGTAAGCAACAACCGACCGAAAGAAATGAAAGAGGCCTATAACCAGCAGTGGAGGACAGAAGACTGAAGAAGAAGAAGACAAAATATAACATAAATGTTAACTTCCCATTGTAATACGGACCCTAATGGTTTTAAATATTTTTTGGTACTTTAAATTTCACATCTGTGTTTTTAATTGTAATTATTTGTATGGTTAAATAAGTTATTACTCTTTCTGTAAGTTTAAGTGTAAAAGGCATTTAAATGTATTTATTGCCCAAAGGCAAACACAGAGGAATCAGAATGGTGAACACATTTCCACGATCTTTATTATTTCGAAAGGCGTTTTACGATGCCGATTTTTAATTAAATATATTTGCGTAATTGTCAGACGTATTTTTTTATTTCGTGAATAATTCAATATTAAGAAATTTGTTTATAACGCTAAAATGTAATTTAACAAATTTTATCTTGTGTTTTAAAATTAATCGGAGTCACAAAACAAACGTTTTGTATCTAAGCGTCATTGATTTGCACAATAGTTTTCCGTATTACGTGAGGTTCTCAAGGATAATGAAACTGTAAAAAATAAGGTGTAGGCAAATACTCAGTTCCTCGCGTAGTAATTTTTAACATTGCACAATAAAATACAAATAAAGATATTCGATTAAAGAAATAACCATATTTGCGCAACACATGACAAAGTTTATTGTATAGATGACATTGTGTCAATAAATTTAATTATTTCATTAATGAGTTACATTCGGATCTTTTACCAGTTTTTTTTTAACATTCGTATCAATCACTGAAATTTATTTGATTAAATTTACTGTTGATTTTTTTATTAATGACAGGGTAACTCTTTCATCAACTTTTTTTGATAGACCAATAACCACCGAACTCGCAACATGTCAGACTAGTATGTTTTTTAACAGATTAAACTTCTTAATTCTTCTTCTCTGTCGTTCCTCAGTTCTGAGGGTCTTGATCATCGGTACTCTCACCAGCCATTCCATTGACAAAGCGTCTCCACTCTTCACAGCTCTGCGCCCTCTCCACAGTTCCATATTGGGTCACCCGTGAGGTTATTTTCTCCTGGTCGGTCCATCAAGCTGCAGCTCTGCCTTTGCTTCTTCGTCCTGGCACACTGCCCGTGATTATTATTTTCTCCAGATTTTCTGGGTCACGCCTAGCTATGTGTCCGAAGAACTGCAGCAAACGTTGGTAGCATATGGCCGATAGGCGAACTTTTATGTTGAGTTCCTCCAGAATTGAGACATTTGTTCTTATGGCTGTCCATGGTATTCTCAGCATTCGACGCCAACACCACATCTCGAAGGCATCTATTCTCTCCTGCTCACGTGTTTTAATTGTCCACGTTTCTGCGCCATTTAAGAATATTGGGAACACAAGCGTACGCACTATGAACATTTAAGTTTTTTTCTAGATGCCCCGATCTTGCCAAATTTTGATCAGTCGAATCATGGCATTTTTTGCAATTAGGATGCGTCTTTTGAATTCTGAAGTGCATGCACACTATAATACTATAGAACATAATAAAAAAAAAAATATTCATAAAAAATAAAAGATATTTTTAGTATTTTTTAGTTTTATTTATTTAAACGCATTGTAGGCATAGTAGTGTATAACAAAGATATATACAAATAAAGACAGTCATGTATTTTACACAAAAGTAGCAAAAATGATTTTTAGAAGAAAAATAAAAATAAAAAAGAAGAAAATCATCTTTACATATAACTATAAAATTTATGGGTATACCAAACATATATATTACAGTGGAAAGAACAGAAGTGCATTTTTAACTATAAGACACATATAACTATAGCGCCTGAATTACTAAGCTCAATGAAATTAAATATCCCAACAAGAAACCTCAGACAAAACTTACTCTTTCATACCGATAACCACAGAACTAACTATGGTTTTATTCTCCAATGCATAGAATTCTTAGGTCTGCCAACAAACATACCTGTCTCGATTTTTTTGATAACAAGTTGTCTTCTTTCAAACGATCAAATTCAATTATAAAAACTCTCTCCCGCTTCCACTCCCACCAAGTCTACTTTATACCATTGTGTCTTTTTTCCTTTATAATAATTTTCTATCTATAAATCTGTCCCTAAAAATGCCAATTCTACGTCTATTTAAATAAATATGCATTTTACACAAACGTAGCAAAAAATTAAAATAAATTAAGAGTTAGAAAAAAAAATCATCTTTACATATTAGTAAAAAATATATGGGTATACATAATAATACATACATATATTGCAGTGGAGAGAACAGAAGTGCATAGTTACATTAAAATAATGTTAAAATTAGAAGTTAGAAAAACAATAATTTTGAATACAGATATAGGTAAATCAATAAACGGTACACAATTGAAATCAACATATTATTATTTAAATATTTCAATTTGAAAATGGTAAATTTATACACTGCCTCTTAAAATTCAAAAGTGTTATATTAAATATATCTATATCATTTGCGTGATCATCGAATCAATCGAAGTGGTGAATGGTGAATGAAAACATGTATCTAGAACAAAAAGTCAAACATTGTATAGATAACCAGACGGTGGAGTTGCCAAGAAGAATAGGGCTAAGTTGGGCTGCTCTCGGCAAGCTAAAGTATATTTTTGAAGATTAACATGTCCCAGTATAAGTTGACGAATCGTGTATGTGTGTGGGCCCTGTGGTGTAATGGTCAGCGCGTTTGCCTACCAAGCAAGAGGTCTCGGGTTGGATTCCCGACATGGTTGATACGAGATATTTATTTAGAAGGTTGCTTTTTTACAACAGAATATTTCATAGTCCCTGGACTAACCTGAAGCTTAAGACCGGTTATCTTATCTTCGTGTAATGAAAAATGATACGACATACGGACTAGAAACCATGTCTATGATACAAAAAAGTGGCCAGAAACTAAAATGCACGCAACGATCCATGGAAAACAGATGCTCGGCGTATGTCTAAGAGACATGATAAGAAACGAAGAAATTAGGCGCTCGGAGTCGTAAATATCGTGGATCGTACTGCAAAATTAAAATAGCTGTGGGCAGGACATTTGGCGAGGCAAAATGATGGCAGACGGACACTTAGAATAATAAAGTGGACACCACGGGCAAACAAATAAAGTGTTGAAAGGCCACAAAAAAGATGGTTCGATGATGTTGCCTCGACAGCCGGTAAAACGTAGATGATAAAAGCGGGTGATAGGAAGGAATAGAGACGTTTGAAAGAGACCTTTATCCAGCAGTGGAAAGAACAAGGATTAAGAAAAAGAAGAAGGTTATATAAGTAGTAAAATGTAAGTGTTTAATTAAGTAGTTAAAAATTAAATATTAATAGGGGTCAATGCTGAAAATGCTTATGTCAAGTAGTTTAAATGACAATTTTAACGAAACTCAGAAAAAAAACAAAATCCCACGTAATTTCCTAAGTAGGACATTATATAAAATCGAAATATTTAAAAAAAATTAACAATCCCTTAATAGGTGCGTGTTCTATTATATATTATATCCTTTTCAATAATTGAGTGTTTTCCCATAAAACTAAGTGCAACCCATTAGCAAATATTTTAAAATATTTTTCACTAACAGTACACTAATCACATACTTAACTTCCATTATGTGTTATTTATAAAACGTTTATTTTACTCAATACTAAAATAAGTATTCCCCTAAATTAAATCTAGGAAAAACCTTCAATTAAGTACTATTGGAGTTTTTGGGGCAGGTATTTGAATATTCAATGATATTTTTATTTTAAAAAAAATATATATAATTGAATAAAAATGAACTACTTTGAACTACGTCACAAGTTCTTCCGAATCAACAAAAGATAGGTTTCCGGTTTCTGGGAAGCCAATTCACCAGTCAGAACAACTCATCGACGGCAACTCGTGACGGCACGGGCGGAGTAATTTCAAAGTTACGTAATTTAAAAAAAATCATAGCGATCATAATACTATACATAAAAATAATGTTTGTTTTGGCTTTATTTGACAAATATATATTTTATTTTAAACACTTTAAAAATATGTATAAAATTTAAAATTGAAATTTTCCATTACTCTAAGGTATAATATTTATGAAACAAAAAATACTTTTCAAAATTTTAACTATAGCTGCAAATGTTTAACTGTTACTGATGAACAAACAATCGACCCTAAGATGCTTGACCTTTAAACTTGAAATATTCCTCGGTGCTCTTCATTTTTGCTTAAATATGAGCGAATCTCTATAATTTGTATCATAAAAGCTCGTTAAGGCCCAGGGACTAAGAAATATTGCACTGTAAAAACACATTTTTACATAAACATTTAGTGTCAATTTTGTCAGAAATACTACCCGGAACCTCAGGCATGCCAGACAATCGCCATAACTAGACCACTAAGCAGACTAATCTTCCCTCAGTTTTCTTTTTAGGATTTTTACCTAACGATAGCCATTGAGTCAAAAATAGTCTTCCAGGTGTGCTATTCTGAATCTTCTCTATCCCCTAGAGAGTGAATAATTTTGGAATTTTTATTTTTCGCATGCTTTTACATATTTAGTTCTCCAAAACGAAACCCATTTTCAGAAGAAGTCTTTAGGTTTAGATTTTGTCTAAGGGAAGAGACCATTGCAGGAGACTGCTGCGAGATATTGCATAGATTTACATACTATTAAGCGTGTTGTCCAAAAGTTTATTAAAATACATGTAATATTTTTTGTTTTGTTTTTGCTATTGTTTAATAATGTACATGGTGCCACTTTACCTTTGTATCCCAGCTCAACATAGAGCTTTTGGCCTCATAGAGTTAGGTATACGTTATTACTTTTTGGATTATATAAGTATTTGTACAAGGTGGCGCAAAAGTCATCACCCTATCGGAAAATGCCATATTTTTTGCAAATGGCGGCAAATGTCAGTTTTGCTTTGACACTTGTGAAGTAAACAGATACAAAATAAACCTCAACAAGATATAAAGCGCTGTACTTCTCAAGAACGCGGAAAAATTATTTCGATTTTTTTTGCGGAATAATTCGTCGGTGGTGTTGGCGCAGCAAGAATTTAGGCGCAGATTTCCTGGTCGGCTGTGGCTGAAGATGTCTCAAAGGGCCCCGAAGTATCGACCAGACGACATGCCACGCAATTAAGCATCAATCGGCGGTCTCAACATATAATTTTGCTAAAATACTTGTAAAATAGATGTACACTTACAAAGTGCAAACAGTTTATCAGCTGCTAGCCGTTGACCGTCGACCACGTGTAATCACGCTCAAGCCATCTTAAATCTCGACCACGATAAAAACTACTTTTTATCGAAAATCATCAAGGGCGACGAGGCCCATTTCCATCTCTGTGGATATGTGAATAAGCTGAATTATCACTTTTAGGGTACGTAATATTTGCATATAACCCATGAAGAACCATTACACCAGCTAAAAATTACTGCATGATGTGATGTTTACGCTGGGGGCGTCATCGGGCCTATTTTTAATTAAAACGCCGTGTGCCGAACGACTACTGTGAACAGCCAGCGCTACAGAGCCATGCTCAACAACTTTCTTCTACCTCAATTGGATGAATTAGAATTGAAAAACACGCGGTTCTAACAGGGTGGAGCAACGACGCATACTGCACGAGCCGCAACCAATATTCTGAGGGCTGCATTTCCGGGTAGCCAAATCTCTCGTTTTGGTGATTTGTACTGGCCGGCAAGATCGCCCGATATAACCGTTCCAGTCTTCTTTTTGTGAGGTTTCTTGAAGTTAATAGTCTATGTCAACAAGCTTCATATTCTTTTCTTTTTTTTAAAGGAATAACCTTCTAAGCCTCTATTTTGAGACTTGTCAGCAGGTGGAATGGAGGGGATATGGAAGAAGGTAATGAAAAATACACCACAACACCCGGACCAATTGAGAAAAAATCTTTCTTGGATTTTTTTCTTGCAACTGGCAGGAATCGAGCCCGCAACGCCAGTTTCACAGTTGGCCGCTAACCAACTGCGCCACGGCACCTGAACTGGAAGCCGGCAACTAAAGCTCCCAGAGAGAACGTCCGACAAGAATGCGAAAACCTATCACTGGAAGTTCTGGAAAGAGTGTTGGAAAATGCCATAAATCGGACCCGCATGGTCATCAATTCTGGCGGTGACCACTTGGCTGATATCATTTTTATCAAAAAAAATAATACATCAAATAAACACAATTCAAAAGCAAAACCAATTTTTTTCATTCATAATTATAAATTATTACGGCCAAAGAACATCGGGTGACAACTTTTGCGCCACTTGTATGAATAAATAAATTAAATTAAATAAATATGAACACCTAAAATAAAACATAATAGTTTTCATTTAGAACATTATTGCGACCTTAATCATTACCGAAAACACTTGATTTAATTTACCAAACCGTGTGGGTTTTTTTCCGTTTTATACATTTTTTTACGTTTTATACATCATCAGCGTGGCCATTATATGAAGCAAAATGTCATCACATTCAAAAAATAAATTTCCCTTAAATTAACCGCTCTCTAGGGGGTAGAGAAGATTCAAAATACTACCCCTGGGTATATTTCACACGCAGAACTGTAGTCATCATTTTGTCTGTACACGAAAAATAAGTATAATCAAAATATGGTGATTATTAAGTATACATTTAATATGATACGAGATGTCTCCCTAATCCAATATGTAGAAGGTTAGACAATTGAACTTTGACTTGTTTTTTTGCGACGCAAAACCAATGTCCTCCGTATTTATTACTGTGATATTATATATTTTACATTTTATAAATGTAAATTTTTAATTAAACTCTTGGCTAATACATGTCATTACTATATTACATTAGCATGTATTTATAACAGTTAAAGATCTGTCGTTATTTAGGATTGTTAAAAAATGAATTATTTATTTATGTAGATAGAAACGACGATGATTTTTCGCTTGATTGATCCGTGTCGGGCTAAATTAATCAAACAGTTTAATGCATGAAATTGAACCAAAACTCTAAAAAATTATGTTGCAGACACGATAATATATAAATGGTAAATGATAGAACAAAAAAAGGTGATTATTTTTTTTAAGCATATAAATTGAACGAAAATCTAGGATAACGTATTTTTATAGAACACCTTAAAACTATTGTCAAAACAATAACGCAAAAATGTTTTTAACAATGTTACTTCTCATAAAACTGTATTTTTTTGTTTGAGTGTAAATTTATCAATGGAATATATTTTATTGTGATGGATTTTTTTTTGTAAAAAAAATATAATGAACCTTCATAAATAAAACCTTCATGTACCTTGAGATTTTCCATTTTTCGAATTACAAAATAAATAGCAGCTGTTTGTAACGAACACAGAAAGCGCCTTTTGCGGGATTAACACATTTTTACAATATTATTATCACCCACATATTGATTTTAATAGCAACAATACGTCAAACATTTTAATGCAGTTTTACATTGTTTTTAGTCCAGTAACATGGTTTTTGTTTAACACGTGGAGGTATTACAAATAATTTGTAAGTTTATTACTTTTGGATCATAATGGATCTGATAATAACTATTTTTCTAGATTTTGTGGCTTTATACATTTTTGCATAACATCCATAAGTATATCATTCAGTCACATACATAGTTTCGTAAAAGCTCTTATTGTGGATTTTGTCACAAACTGCAACTGCGAGGGTAAAATTTGTGTGCGTGCTCTCATAGTGAATTTTATTTAAGAACAATTTCGCCCTTGAGTAGCGCCTACTAACGTCACTCAACAAAAACATATTTGATTTAATTGCAGTATCTCGATTACGCCCTATTTTTTTTTACTGCTACGTGGTTTATTCTTGGTAGAGACGCGATTATAGCATGAAAAGAGCTGTAATGCATGTAATTGCATGTAATTAAAAAACACGTTACAAGCACAAATTTAGTGGTAAAGTAATAGGTACTAATATATGATGAAAATATCGCATATTACGAATACCGACAAAACATGTAAAATGGATTTAGAAAAATTGATTATGTTTTAAAAATCAATATGAATATTGCTAAAAAAATATAAAATTGTTAAAAAATAGAGACATGTTTGCCCTTGACAATTGTGACGTCGAGATTCATGACGATGTTCTATTTGAATTTGAACGGTTAAAAAGGAAGTTCAAAATTTAAACGAATCATAACGTATTAGGGGAATGGCCAATCAATGAACCGTTTTCACGGGATTTTAAAATTATACATTTGAAAATATTTTTTATGCTGTTAATAAGTTTAAAAAAACATTTTTTTACTCGATGATAGACTCTTATTAATTTCAATTTTTAAAAAATAGGTTTCCTTGTTGAATTTATTATCTAACGAAATTCCGTCGTGAGTGATGAGAAAACGCTTAAATTACAATACAACTGTGAAAAACAGAACATATTATCGTTTCATTGGTAGATACAATTCAATTTATAAAATACCTGATTATAGTAAGCTATTAGTTATATTTCCAAGTACTTTTTTCGTAACATTCAGTACACAAATAATAGCACTGAAAGCTAATTTCGTAGCTATGGAAACGAGGTATAAAGAAATTCGAGCTTTGAAAATGTACATAAATCTCTTTCTCACGCGAGGCATACTTAAGGTATTTAGTTTTATATGTAGGGGAAAGGTGTACAAAATGACATAGGAGGGTAAAATGACATAGTAATCATATCTCAGAAACCAAACTCTTGGTCGTGTTTGAACCTGCACAAGAATGAGCACTGGTACGACACATAAATACTCACCAATATTTAGGACGCTTATGGCGACCGCCCGAGGAGGACGTGTTGCGGGTTACTTTGTGAAACAAAACAATATTTTTGTGGCGCGGACACCAAAGGTATTATTATTATTTTATTTGTATTATTCTACAACACAAACTGAAAGGATATATTGTGTCGATGTTAATCTTCATGAAAAACTATAATTTTGTTAAAATTTACTAAGTGCAATGTGATATTTTTTAATGTTTTTAAAAACTCACGTAGTGGGGCAAAACGACATATGTACCGGTAGGGTAAAATGACATACTATGTCATTTTTCCCCACTTAATAGTTTTTTTTCTTTGGAAGAATAATAATGTTTCGCAATTATGTGCGTAAAACAGGACATTTGAATACAACTTCAAATATATCAGAGGCCAAAGCTAAAGGTTCAAAAAAACATCTCCTGGAAAGGTGTTAACAGGGTATATGTAAAAAATTTATTATTGATTCAGACACTGAAGACGATGAAGATGACTGCTCATTCATTTATTGTAATGAGTTATATACGAGATCAAAGCCAGGTGAAACATGGTTAAAATGCATAAAGTGTGGAAACTGGGTTCATGTAGAATGTGCTGGTTTAAATGAAAAAAACAATATATTAATTCTTTAAAAATTCATAAAAAACTCATCAATTCTATTTTTAAAAAGTATTGAATAATAATCCCATATAAGTATATATCATATGTCATTTTGTACACCCGGTGGGGCAAAACGGTTTTTTGCAGGATGTTTTTATTTTTGTATGTTTATTTGATAGATTTGTATTTTTTCCTACAACAACAGTGCTAAGATGTTAAAAAATAGTGTACATTTTGAACAAAAGAGGTTTTTTACTAAATATGTTACCATTTTTTTTTTTTTTCATTTTACAAAAAAAAAATCTATGTCGTTTTGTACACCCTTCCCCTATTTCAATATTGAACTATTCTTTTTTATAGTTGAGAACAAAACAATAGGTATTTTCTAAATCTGAGATGCGACCAGTAAGGGAAATATGTGTCTATGTGGTATGACTATTGTTTTATTAAAGTATTTGAATAAATCCGTAGCATGCAATTTTTTTTTTTTTATTATAATTCGTGAATCGACATTTCATAACAATATTTTCTCGTCTTAAATAAAATTGAATTCTGCGAGAGTCTGATATTTACGATTTTTCTGGTATCTCTGTTAGTTCAAGTTTTTTTTACCAAAATTCTGTGTATTTTTTGTAAATACCAATTTTAAACACAAATATCATAGTATGCCTATTTAAAAATATTATCTGCCCGTATGGTATTTGTAATTCGTTTAATATCGACTTAACCTTCGTGTATTTTTTTTTTCAAAATAATTCTTAGAGCTTTGTTCTGTAATATTGTTAATTTATTTCAATTTTCTTGTATTGATGAAAATAAAAACCTCTAAATTTAAAAAAAGTTTTGTTTAAATTATAAGTCAAATTAGGTAAATAAAAATTAAAGAGTCACTCTTGCAAAGCGAAAATAGCGCTGTATTAAAGATATGTTATAATAATAATGTGTTAATATTTTTACATCCCTTTGGTTTTATTAGTTAAGATAGAGTAAATTGAACATTTAAGTGAAAGTTGTTTTCAATTTTTAACCCTGTTATTATGAACATATTAGAACAGAGATGAAAGTGTAAAATTCATAATTTTCTTTATGCGATTCTTCCAACTGTTGATTTTTGTGAAGTTATTATTTATGACCTATTAAATTAAAATATTTAGGTACATCATAAAAACTTGAATAATTCATGTAGAAAAATAAAGATGTATGATGCTGATATGGTAGCGTTTATTAAAATCGAATCATGTTCATTTATCATTATAAATACATCATGTATGTACAAATTTGTTTAAAGTACAAAAAATTGTTTATTTTTATAAACAATCACGAAAAAACGTTTAAAATTAATGACCTCCGAAAAACACAAGAAGTTTATTCTAAAATACTCTTCGCTGAATCAACTTATAATATTATAATTTTCTTATTTGTGTGCTCACGAAATGTAATTAAAGTATTCAAAATAATTACATACGGATATTTAGAAAATGTTTCCTACTTTAAATACATTATTGTTATCGATAGATTTAATTGTTAGTGAATATTTTTTCCTGAAACCACCAGATAGTATTTGTTTAAATAGATGCTCTTTTGTTGTTCAAGACATACTATTTTTCTTCTTCATCTTTATTTGTTTTGATAGAAAGCTGCTAGATCATAGGCACCGCACGTAATCAAATAAATATTAAGAGGGTAGGTGAAAGAATGGGGGTAGGCAATTTCTAAGCAATTTTCTACACTTCATGTACCGAAAGCACTCGGTTTTCCTAATTTAAATTTGTCAGTACTTTTTTTGCATTATGCCACGTAACGCAAATGTGGTAAGGATTTTTTTTAACTTGTGACATCTCAGTGGACAAAGGAAAGAAAAAAATGATTATTTTAGTTGATAAGAGCCATAGAATTAACACAATACAATTTCAAACACATAACATTTGAATAATTTTACACCTAAATTTCCGGAAAAACAAATTTTATAAAAGCTGTTGCGAGTGGCTAAAAAAACAAGTGTTAATTGTACTCAATCAAAGCTTTAAAAAATATTTTCGTCTAAAGACTAGATTTGTTTTTCAATCGAAACTTTTAACCACCTTCGACCAGCTGCCGCTTTTCTATTTTAACCCCTGGTAACCATATTTGGGAGGCATTGGTCACAGATGCCAAGAAGATTTCTCGTCGTCTAATGATATTCCAATCATCAACATGAGAAGATATTGATTTTTTATTTTATCCTTTGTACTTTACGTTATTTAATAAATATTACATAGATGTATATTTATATTAACTACCAAATTAAACTATAAAATATAGCTTTTTGATGTTTATCAGATATATATCGATATTTCATGTCTCATCAACAAAAATTTCAACATAAATTTTTAAGATTTATAAATTTTAAACTATCTATTCCCCTTGAAAAAATGAGTTATTATTCGTTAATGTATAAACTTAATTTTAAAACATTATCTAGTAGACAGACAATCAGTGATTAGATGGTTTTATTTACAATTTGAAATGGCTGGTTGGAGTCCTTGATTTAACGAACCTCATAACATTTAATGTTCCTACTCGTACGCGACAAACACAGGCAGCGTTATTTTAAATTAACAAATCTAGTATCCACTAATTATTATATTCACTCACCTATTCAGAGACTACATAGATTTGGCAATGAATTTAACTCTATTCATAGCTTTTGCTGTTCAACATCGAAATTTAAAGAAAGACTTTTAATTATGGTAGAATAATTTATTGGTCATTTAACCGTTTCGTGTTCGAGTCCCATTATTATTTTTGTGGTTTTATGTAAATCATTCAATTCACACTTGTAATTTTTTCTTCATTTATTTTATACAGACCATCACTTTGCAGTTTGAAGTGTAAACATACCTTGTGTTTTTCGAAATTAGTTTCAAATTAATAAAAATAAATAAATATATCGGATATTTGAAATATATAAATGCCAGCTTTTACCCGCAGCTCCGCTTACGTAGTTAAATGGAGAAATTCTTTAGGTGGTCAATTAGCTGTGTCGTTTAAAGTTATTTGAAGTTCTCATGTATCAATAAGAGTTTTCCCGGTGAAATGATATGTTTTATCGGGATTGAAAGTAACATTGTTTTCCAACTATCGCTATGAAAGAAATACTAAGATATGTTAGTCTATGGTGACGCAAATCCAAAACCCTATTACAAAGCCAAACTGAAAAGTATTCCAAACTGACCATAGACAAAGTCGGTTAATTTAAATTATTTTCGTTTTGTATTTTAGTTTAAATTTTTGTATTTTAAAATTCTTATTCATATGTTACACACATTATTTAAAACGAAATATGTTTTTATTTCACATTGTGGAATTGGCTCTGCACTATTTAGCCATATTTCTGGAATAAAATATATTATTATTATTAAAGCATAGAAAAGCAAAGATATTTCAAAAAATAATTTCGCATTTGTTATTTTTGTCATCCCACTTTACAGCCTGCCTATTTTCAAATAATTTTGCTAATTTATTATTTACTTTATTAATTGATTATATATGTGCAAATACGTAGGCGTAAATTACAAAAAAAAAATACGTATCCCTTACTCTATGAGACCAAGAGCCCCATGTTGAGTTGGGATACAACACAATGGAAAGTGGAAGCATGCACATTATGTTTCATTATTTTTTTGGTGTACTTTTTCAATTTTCGGGATGAAAAGTAACAAGCTTATTTAATTTCCAATCTCTCCCGCTATTGTCAACTATTATTGAAGTATTAACTATAATCATATCTTATGTACATTAAATTGAATAAAAATTAGTGATAGAAGAATAACATCTTATATGTTTTTTTGTATAAAATTGTTAATAATCTTTTTAAAGTTTCTGATTTGGTTTAATGTTTTGATTTCAATGTGCTTAATATGCCAATGAGGCATCAAATTTACTTTAGATAAATTAATATATCAACAATATTTTGAGTTTGTCCAAATTTTTGTAGACGAGGACTGGATTGAACTCCCTGGGGAGCTGTAACTATGAACATATTACAATAGAGATGAAGAACAATTTAGAGAAGGTAATATAGAAGTCTAGTCATCTACAGGGCTTATGACCTGTCATTGGCTGGTTTAAGTGGTCACTTTACACACTGTGTAACATTCACCGTTCTGCCAATATTTGAACATCTGTATTTCTTCAATTCTTTCAACTGTTGATGTTTATGTTAAAGGGCTAAAACCTTAATTTATGCGGGTGAGATTCATCTGATTGAATTATTTCACCTACATACTAGGCAACGGCTGAAAATTTCTTTTCAATATCCAAACTTCTTCATGGACCAGGGGTGCTATTCTGAACTACTCTCGTGGCACGAGAAAACAGTTTTTCTCGTGTATTTTGTAGCCAGCCCAGGTGGATTTATCAACTTCAAACTTCATGTATCAAACTTCAAAATTAAATTTTATAAACATTAACAGATGAAAGAATTGAAAGAATTTAGATATGTTAAAAATGGCAGAAATGCCGTATATAAATAAATAAATAAATATATTATAATGTAAGCAGAATATGGAATGTTACACAGTGTGTAAAGTGGCCACTTAAACCAGCCAATGATATGTCATAAGCCCTATAGATGCCTAGACTTCTATATTACCTAATCTAAATTGTTCTTTATCTCTGTTGTAATATGTTATTCATTCTCTATTCCCGAAAATTCACTCTCTCGGGAACGAATCCATTGATGACCAAAAAATATATATATTTGCTTAAACTGTATCAAATTTTAAGAGCCAATTATTTTTAATTTATTTTAAATATTATTTTAGTTTTAAGTATTTTCATTTATTTTTCATGCATATGTTTTTTTCATTTTTAATTGTATATTTATATTTGTAAATTGTTTATAACCTCTGTGTACGAGTTGTGTTCAGAAAATAACGAATTATTTTTTAATTGCGCGGGTTTGAAGGGTCCGATTGTTAATTAAAAAAAAAAATATGTTCGTAAAATTGCCGAGCTCATAAAAACACTTCTAACCTTAGCGGCTGCCACAGACAAAGTAAACAATGAATTTATCTGAAATTTTTAGCATACTTTAGGGGCATGTATACCAACATAACACAACACTCTTTCCTCTTTCGTTCTTGCTCTAACTATAATGCTTTTTTTTTCATCTATTGAAATATTTTACATGTCCTTAATTTATTTTAAAATAAATTAAGACTCCTCATTTCTGGCTGCGATACGATCTCACTTACTATTTAATGATGCTCACACTTACACACACCCGAACACTTACTCCTACACTAATACACATAAACACACATCTACACTTACTCTCATACAAATACACATAAACACACCCTTTTGTTGTAACAAAATTTAATAATATTTATAATAATATTCTTATTTAGAAACTTTGCTGGTCTGTCTTTAAACTGTATTTTTTGTAATGTTACTATATCATTTTCGACCGCTTGTTTCTTTGAAATAAATAACATAATTTAAAAAAAACTAACTATCGGGTTATGGTCCCGTGGCTAGTGTTGCGGTCTCACGGATTAGAGGTTCACGGGTCGAACCCCACCCTACCTCAACTTGAATTCCATATTCTAATAGTGAGTTATTTACAACTCGTTGAAAATGGCTACCAAAATTGAAATATTTGGGTGAATTATAAGAACGCTAATATTTCATTTTATTAATAAATAAAAAAATCAATCGGACTCTCCAAACCGCGAAATTTAAAAATTTCCGTTATTTTCTAAACACACCTTGTATGTAGAAGACTTAGGGCGTTAATAAATAAATAAATAATGAAACTATGAAATATTTCAATGTAAAAACACAACTCATGAAAATGTTATTTCATCTGTCGAACATTTCGAGAATTGAACCCGGGATTCAAGACAGACGAAAAAACCAGGGACTTGGTGTCTCTACAACTTGTTTACTAAAACTTATAATTAGAAATCAAACACTGATTTGAGTCTACTGAACACTTTATTTTATTGTTACAAATATAAACATATAAAAATAAAAACTTCGTGACAATTGTTTCGCCTTATTAGGGCATTTTCAAACGAATGTGAAGATTATTTGGATTGAATGTCCTTATATAGTTATACAATTCAAGGTACTTAAGTAAAAAATAAAAATAATCTTAAGAACTATAGCATGTACATTAATCATAATTGAGGGAAAAACCAATGGTTAAGGGTGAGGCTAAGTGTTTAATAGGTAATGGGGAATTTAGGTATTTATATTTAAATTTCGGGGAAAATATAACAAAGTAAGTATTATTATTTTATCACGAAGTTTTTATTTTTATATGTTTATATTTGTAAAAATAAAATAAAGTGTTCAGTAGACTCAAATCAGTGTTTGATTTCTCATTATAAGTTTAAATATGGAGTTCTACAAAATAAACACCAAATCAATCAATTGTTTACTGAAGCTAACAAGTAATATGTATAAATATTGTAATTCAATTTACGTGCAATTTAACCCTGAAACTCGTCTGCTCAATATAATATGGTATATTATGATTCCCGCCAGAGACAGACTAATAAACGCACAAACATGCATGTCTCATCTCCTGTACAAGGTTACATTGCACTTTATTCGGCGGGCAATTAAATTCAATTATTTTGTGATAACTCGTATATTGGACACATGATCATTTTAAAGTTGTTATGCTAATTTTATCTCAGATCAAACATAACGGTATCTCAAAATTTCGTAGAAATAATAGTTTCTAAGCGAATGAATTTCCGAATATTACAAATTTCAATAGGAAGTTTATAGAGATAGAGTTGTCTTCAATGAGAAAGATCAGTGTTTTTTTAATTTATTTTTTTGTTTGTTAAAAGACAATTAAACTAAACCCAATTTTAAAAAATTTAATAATTGTGTATCATATCAGCGCAATAATTTTTTAAACTTTGTATTTTTGAGATTACTCCGCGTGTGACGTCTCAAGTTTTCTTCTCCTTCTTCTCGGTCAATTCTGCCGATTTGTCAGTTGACTTACCGTCATCCGGAAATACATCACAACTCTCTTATCATTGGTACATTCATAAGTACTAGTGACGTCGTTAAAATTAGTTTGCTTTTACTAAAATTTATATAATTTTTTTAAAATTTTTAAGAAACGTTGCCGTACAATTTTATGCTTTAATTTTAACTGATCGTAAGAAAACATTTTTGCAAATAATTTCCTGTAGGGCTGAACTTCATCTTTGTCTATAAAGTATTGCAAAATTAAATACTCTAAAGACATGTTCAATTACAGGTTTCCGACGGTCGTTCTTTAAGTTTTGATACAAACAGAAAACTCGGCGATACTTTATTTGATCTTAAAATGACAAGCATAATAATTATGAATTATTAATGAAATCTAATTATCATGACTAAATATCCATTAAAAATATTAGCAAACAATGCACTATTTTTAAAGAACTAACTTAACTCATCAATATCATTATATGTCCGCTCCCTAGTTGGAGCATATGGTATCTACAAAGAGCTTTCATGCGTAGGGCTAATCACCTTACTTTCCTAAAATCAATTAAATACTAAGCCCCCACAGAAACTTAACTGCAAACCACATATTTTTTCAACTTTAAAATTTTTTTAAAATACATTTTTTCGTTCTCTTATTTATAGGGGTATTTCCCCATAATACAAATGTTCAGCTCGGTGCATCGACGAGTTCTGTGCTTTTCCTTTTTTTGCGAAATGGCAGCTTTATTTATTTTTTCTTGTTTCATATCGGTTAGGAAGTTAAGTTTCTTGAGGAATAACCGTTTATTATATTGTAAATAAACATCTTTACCTTAAAATATATCAATTGACATACTGTCATAATTTTCGTTTGTTTTAGCATTAATTTTATCTTTGTGTATCTATTCTTCCTTAAAATTATTGCATTTTCACAGCCTTATTTTGTTAACTTCTTAAAACCTTCGGGCTCGCGCTGTCCTGGAAGCCCGTCGATGACGATCTTTCGTGTTTATTCAGCTGAACTAAGGGGCGCAGGATTGACGTGGGAAGAGGCGAAAATGCTGCCTGGCGATAGGGTCTCCTGGAGGCAACTGGTGAAGTCCACATGCTCCACGTAGGAGCGGATATGGAAAAGAAGAAGTAAATTTCATAAAACAGTCATTTATTTTCTAAAGTAAAATACTTAATTTTTTATATTTTTTGGAACAATACGAATTTGTAAATTGTAACATAATGTGACACAAACATCAAACTCCAATTTTCTACCCTTTTACCATCTTATTATGAAAATTTTGAAGACTAAAAATACACGTCTTTTATTATTTGCAGAAAGCTATCAAAACACCTGGTGTTTTTTTAATTGTAAGAAGTTGAGTTATAAAGGGTTAAAAGTCGTTTTTAGAATGTACCTATCTAAAAAGAGCCCACGAGATCTCCACAGCGGATCCAGATAAGTGACAGTGCCTCTAATTTCTCCATAGTGTCAGTTCTTCTCGTGACGTGAAAATTTTTCGGTGTACACGCTCAATAAAATGTATTACTGTCCATTTGTTTAACTCGACAACGATTCTGTAAAATCTTAACATTGTCTCTTATCACTTAAAAAGATAATTGTAGCAAATTAATATATATTTCAAATGGCCGACAATCAAATGTTTGAACAAAAACGATCGTCGTTACATAGATGTTTACATAATAGTAAATCGGGAAACCTTGACAGAAACCTAGATAACAAGGCACAAAGAATATTGCGTTAGCCTTGACTGAAATACTATCGCTAGACACCTAAATTATTTTACCTATCTTCGCTGATATCAACTACCAACACATAATAATATTTTAAAAACGAACTAGAGGTATTATTAAAAATAAACGTTTGTCACTAGACTTGGTAAAATAGTCCTCAAAAATCTAACGTGCATTGATAAATATATCTGTGTATCATAAAGGTTTTAGCTTAGCTTTACTTTTCTAACACCACTAACATAGTTCTGTGTCTGAACGGATATGAGTACAGTTCTGTGTGTGATACAGAACCAGAACCCTGAATTTTTGACTCGATGACTGCACTCAGGTAGAAATCCTGAAAACGGAAATAGAGTGTGGATAAGTCCACCGCGTAATGTAGTGGTTGTTGCATTCTTCACTACGCTTGGGGTCCTAGGTTTAATTCCTGACATGAAATTGAACAATGGACGTGAAATATTGATTATAAAGGGGGTCACGCACTGTAATATTTCATTGTTCTTGGCCTGGCATCTGAAGCGTAAGACTGATCACCCTACCTTATGCAGAACCCTATGCGGCACTTGGTGGGGATATGGAGACGATATCAATATCGACAGATGGACGTATTGCAAAGTTATGTTCATTCACGTATACGCGTCACAAAATTGCAAATAATTGGCAGTGACTGTGATCACTTAAAACTCAAACCAACCGATGAAAGGTTAAAGGCATTATAATATATATCATTATGGTGATAGATTCGTAATTAGTATCATTACATAGCCTCTTCTACAAAATCAAATACCTCATACAAAAAAAAAGAAAATATCGTGATGTCAAAAGCAAATTGAGCTACATAGTCGCCTTCTGGAGAACTGGTAACAAGACAGACATAACAATGATACAAAGACAAGAATATGAAATCATGAAACTAATACATAACTTACTCTACCTGACCCCTAGGACTTAAATGTACAAAAAAACACACCAGTTGGACATAAAATACATGACGAAAATTGAGGCGATAAAAATTGTACAGGATATTGGATTGGGAAACATGCGAGACAATGACATAATATTAACTAAAAGTGCTGACATACACAAATATAATACCTGACACGACCACGTTTAAAAAAACTAGGACAAACGCGGGACAGTCAAAAATACTATACAATGGACTGGAACTGGACTTACCTTACTTCTTGAAAAATTACATAGGAGACAAATTTTAAATCAACCTGAAAACACGCATGATAACTACACTAACCAGATGAGACAAAACATGAATAGGCCTTGTAATATTTCTTATTTAAAAATAAAAAAAGAAAATTTACACAATATTAAAACTTGTATACACAGAATTTATTTTTTAGAGCATTAATCGACGAAAATGGAGGAAGAATGACTAGACAGGTGCCACCGTTTTGTAGCAACAATTCACGGACAGTGTATGCTTTCAATGCCGTATTAAATAGATTTCATGAACTCGGCAATAGTTATTCCCACGTATCTGATATATGTAGTGTAGGGTATTGTTCCTATAGTACAAACCTTTTGAACTTTTTTAAAGATGGTGAATAGTAATTATATTTATTTATTCATAGATTTCATAATATATACAGTTTTTTGTTCACTTTGCCCAGCTGTATGAAACAGTACTTATGATTTTCTTGTTATATTACTGTAGAATGTTTTATTATTTAAACTTTCTACTGAATAAGATTATTTTTTTAAATATAAATCTTGAATAATTTTTAGGTTTAATTTTTTTTATAAATCTTGGGTATAAGGAAATTTCTGTTTAAAAAAATATATATATTAATATGTTAGTGTTATAAATGTTTGTTTATGTTAATAAAATAAATAAATAATCATATATATACGAACACCAAAATGTAATTTTGATTCTTGATGTATATATGTGTTACGTTACGTTTATGTACCTCTTCATAAGTTTATTAATATAAATTTGGTATGCCTGAGGTTTTTTTTTCAATACAATTATTTCCTGAGTAACGGCAAATATAAAATTAATATTTTTTCTATTTTAACTAGTTATCTATTATCTTAGCCTGTAGGAACCTTGAAAAACCTTGATTGATAGATATGAAAAAAATAGATATTTACACATTAAAAAATACATTTATAATATTAGAAGAATTGGGCGTACTTTTGTTTAGTGATATTTTTATATAAAAAAAATACAGGTACAAGCTAGGTAACAGGTATTTATTTATTTATTTATTTATTGTGGATAACTTATATAGCGCCATTTTCGTAATAAAATACCTCAAGGGCGCTTTACATGGTGATTCTATTGTTAAGTTAATTTAATTGAAGCTTTTAAATTTGTAATTTAATTAAAATAATTTATTTTGTTGTCACGTGCTACGGATTTATTCAAATGATTTAGAGAACAAGTGGGTTTTAAGTTTTTTCCGAAACATCACTTCACTTTCACAGCCTCGCACCTCTGCTGGGAGAGCATTCCATGCCATAGGGCCTGCGACCGCAAATGCGCGCTCACCAAATTTAGTGCGCTGTTTGCGTAGAGGTATAATAACTTTTCCTCTCGCCGTAGACGTAGCTGATCTAAGCGTGAGACGCCTGTCAGCTAGTTCATCTGGAATGCATAGTTCCCTTAGATATTCCGGAGCCGAGTTGTGCAGTGACTTATACATAAGCCAACAGAGTTTGTAAGGTAAATGTACCTTTTCATTATTTTTACATCATATTTGAAATCGTTTATATATAGCTACCAGTATAATATTTTAATTGATGTGTAATTTTAAAATTACTGTTTTTTGCACTGAAAATGAGTTGATCAACCTAAAACGGCCAAAAAAACGTAATCAAATTAAGTGTGAAAACGATGTGATTAAAAAAAATTATAAAATTAAATAATAATAAATCACTGACGGTAAATATAAACAATGTTATTTAAAATATAAACGTCCTACACGATTTCCTCCGCCGGTTCTTATTCGGATATTTAAAACCATGCGTGTGCTATTTTTAATATTTTTTACTAGGCATACTACATTGTATGAAAATATTTACATTACGACTGCATGTTCATTTGCTACACAGTTTTTACACGTTTCCCCCAGAATCTTTTACATTTTACAACACATTAATTCTATTTGGTCTATTCGTTGATAAAAATCATCAATTAGCCAAGCTTCGTACACTCTTGACTCTGACAGATTGAAAAAATCATCATTAATTAGCCACAATGTGCAATGTAAGAGATAACACGACAATTGTTTATTTTACGTGCGATATTCTCTACATTGCCCATGCTTTTAATATATGTAATTCGTAGAAACGCTTTTCAACGCATATTATACTTCACACCTGATATAAGGAGAAGATAATGATAGAAAAACATCTATTGTTTTAATATCTAGAAGAAAGTCATAATTTCCCACAGGTAATGCGTATCGTTTATGAAAGAAAGGAAATGGATACTTGATTAGGCCACACAATGATAAAGACATTTCAATATTATGTGAATACAAAACATCAACACTTTACACTAGAAATCTTTCGTTTTTAAAACACACTAGTATGTATCACAAACACTCTAGTAAGTATTGTACGTGTATTTAATGTATTCCTGTGGATATCTATCATTGGTTGTCATTCTCTGTATATTTTATTTGTTATACTTTTGTTACATGTATTACTGTTGATATCCCCAATAAATAATAAATAAAAAAAACAATGTTTTGAGTTTGTCTAAATTTTTGTAGACAAGAACTGGAATCAAACTCCCTCGGGAGCTATTTATATTAACATATTACAACAGAACTGAACATTTTAGAGAAAAGAATTGAAAGCTTACCCGAATCTGTTTTAAATGTCTTGTGGCCCCTTTTCAAATCCGCAATCAAAAACAATTTATTTGTTTAGATAATGAACGGTAAATTATTTTTTTTTCAAAAAAAAAATTGTTTACAAAATATTTGCGTTTTTTATATTTTCTAATTTACATTTACTGATTTCAATGCCCCTATCCGGTCAGAGCAACCTAAGTATAAACAATCAATTTGTTTGTCACCCTCAATAAAATGTTCCCAATTCCGACGGCGATAGAATATGTTAGTTTATTGGCTTGTTGGGAGAAACAGCGGAAGAAACAAGTCCGATTGGGAGAACCAGAATCGTTACCACTCCTCAACCTTCCAAATAATTCAAACCTATTAAGCCTTCAATTGAATTAGAGAATAAACATTTACTTGAATATATTTGAAACTTTAGAAGAAAAAAAAAATTCTAGTTCATATTATTGCTTTGATGTATGTACCTGTAAACCAACGTATAACGATGACATCCGTATTACTGGATTCTTTTATTGCATTGCATTGGGCCCCGATCATAATTGAAGTTAACACAGGTATCATTAATTGTACTCAAAATAAAATCGAATTTCCTATTTTAAAAAAGGAATATTCCTAATAAAAAATATTGGTTAACTCTTCGGGTCAACTCATTAGTTAACCCGAAACACTTTGTTAATGATCCTTAAGACACAAATAGATTGATTAAATTTACTTTCATATAATTTTGAATTCTCTATCCTTACCTCTGTTTTTTATAAATACATTGTATTCCTTAATAAAGATACCACCCCCACAGTTCGAATAGGGTTTTTTAATTCTAGTCTTTTTCCCTATGAAAGTGATAAGTTTTGAAATAAATTCAGTTTGAAATATTTAACTTCAGTTTTGTAATGGTGGTAATGCACATAATGCAGGTACACCAAACTAAATTCAGTGGCCCTTCAGGTTGGGAAACATTCATGTCAGTAAAGAGTTAGGTAAAAAAAACAAAAAAAATAAAGATACCAGTGTCGAAGATGTCGCGAAAGCGACGAAACCGGTCACTGGATATATACATATAAATTTGTGGATCAAAGTATAACTCGTCTTTTATTTCTACAATAAATCAGTCTGTTAACAAATAAAATAATATTTAACAAAACCACGGAACTTCCTCATTAATATTTTTGGCAGTTTGTCTTAGGATTTAAGATAGGAAAGCGGGTGATAGGAAGGAATGGAGACGTTTGGAAGAGGCCCTTTTCCAGCAGTGGAGAAAATAAGGCTGAAGAAGAAGAAGTGTTATGATGTTTTTTTTAGTTCTATTTTTTAATGAGGACTAGCAAATTGCCTAGTAAAATATATATAAAATTAGACAGGTGGAGGATTTTTGAAATGTTTTCTTGGAATTCAATTAATCGTTTGAAAATTGACTCAACATATTCATTATGTTAGATAATTTGTGTTTCTGATTACTGGCGCAGATTTATTGTATGGGTAAAAGTTGAAATAAGAATGCAGGTGTAGAATATTCAGAAAGTTGGCAATTTCTGCGTAAACATTAAACATTAAGGCAGAAAATAGTTTTATTAAAATATTATATCGCGATTGCAAGATGACAGAAATAGAGTCGAAAGTCAAGAGGTCTGCCAACGAAGTTCAAGGAAAAGTATATATAGATATATAAACACGTAGTTAAAAACATAAATAATGTTGCAGGTTGAACACATAAATTGAAATTATTTTTTGGTCGTATTTTCGATTCGTCACATTAAATCTACACAGGTCCCGGTTACGTCAGGAGCTCATGTAGCACTGATTCATTTTTTACATTTTTGTGGCATCAACCGTATTTGATAAAACCCGTTATTTTAAAACCTTGATTAAAAAAAATACTATAGACACTCCGAGAAATGAATTTAGTCTTTTCTCAAAATCTCAATCTCCAAATACGGAGGCCAAAACCTTACCTGCTGACATTTGCGATTTTGGTCTATTTTGGCGGTTTGTTGTCTACTCAGCGGACTGTCGATTTGACTCTGGAGTACACTCACTACAGTGATGGATCCATGTTTCATCCATTGTTACATACCGCATGAATTTTTTTTTTATTGCGCTGATACAGCTCCCAATAGCGGTCTGAATTGTCGACGCCGTGATGTCTTTGATCAACTGTGGGCAAACGCGGTACCCGCTTCGAACAAAGCTTTCTCATGTACAAATGTCGATGCAAAGTATTGAATAAACTGTCTTTTGATATGAGTAAGATGTCAGTTATCTCACGCAACATTAATTTACATTTAGTCAGAACTATTTTGTGGACCTATTTTATGTTTTCTTGAACAACGGCCAAATTTGGGCGACCATGGCGTTCAGCTCCATGGTGTCTGTACGCCGTGTGGCTGCGTTTAAAATCAGCAAACCATATGGCTCGATGGAACAGAGAGTCCAAATAAGACTTGTCAAGTCTTTGCTTTTCTTAAACGGTTTTTTTTCCATATTTTTTTTTATCATCACGCGAAATTAAGATTTTTCCATTGTTTTGAAAATTATCAAAGTAGCGTCACTAAAATCACTGCGAACTAAACGTAAGATTGTTATGAAATTTTGACACGTATTATTTGAAGGTTCTTCCTAAAAATTAAATGGATTTGTCAACTGTAGTATATGTCATCTTACGAACTTAATGACTGGTGTGTTAGGTACTGTCTTCCGTCGGACAGATATCTAGTATGTCTTTATTAATGATGTTTAAAACCGCTTCATTGAAGACATAATCACTCCATGAAATTCGAAATGCTGTTAAGATGTAACTTGTTCGAGAGCGACAATATTTAAAAATAAACATATTGTTATTGTTAATGTATATTCATTGTCAACATGCTAGAACAAACATTGGGCAGCAAAAAATAATATATTAATATATTTATTTATAAACCACCTCATTCATAACAAGGGAAGCATCATACCGTTAAATCGGATAATTAATAATTATAGGTGTACTATGTAAAGTGTATTATATCATGAAGTTTACAAGGTGAAGAAATCTATTTTCTTTTACAACTGATTATGTTTTATTGACAGATTAATGATCCTATTGACAAGAACAATAGATAAATAATGATTCGAAAACCCCATGAGAAATTCTAGAGCAAATTGAATTCCTAGTTAATGGGTGCATTTCTCACTTACGATGTAAACATATCCAACCTTTTTCTTCTTCATAATTATGTATATCAATTGATGGGTCTGTGTCAATAGTGCTTGTCGGTAAACCAAGAAAACATATGAATTTCGATTGTGTTAGTTGGCTCATTAGAATGATGTATGTGAAAACTTATAAAGCAAGGGCTATTAAAGATTTGAATGAACTTTATACTGGTGTCCATAATCCGAATGTATTTATTATTTTTAAATTTTTAATTTATAAATTTATTGCAAAAAAAAATCAAAATAATATACATACTTAATAACAGGGAATCTATATAAAACTAATTCATGTAAAATGAAAACGGAGTGTTCTCTGTTTATGATAGTCTCCATCTAACATGGCAGAGCCTGTACTTATATTTTAAAATTAATAAAAAATTAAGTCTAAATAATCGGCGTGCGTACATAAAAAGATGTATCAATGAAGAAGAAGCTACGTATGTATACAATGAAAGAGAATAGAAGCGTTCTATCTTCTCTGCCTACAGTGTGCAAAACGGTGTGATGGTTTGTTTCTTTAAATGTTCCTTTATTAGAATCTACTCCAAATCTATTTTTACTAAGGTTCCGTTGCATCACACAAATTAAGGTTAAAAATGTATAATGTAGAATAATAGTTGCGTTTTTGTTAAAATGGACAAAACAGGTTATAAGTTATTTTAAACATCTTTGATTTTTCATGCAACCTATTTCATCAATCCAGAGTTGAGATGGCGAGGTATCCAATGAAAGTGTACTGAATGCAATGGAAAACGATAGGGAACTGTAAATCATTATCAAAACGAACGAAAAGCCACATTCTTTGGGCATTTCGCGAGGAAAAATATCCGCGTACACGACGTGTCAGCTTTTGTAGGGTGAACCCGGTTCTAATTACCGCGCCGGGTGGATTGGCGTGGCATGTGTGAAAGGGGCCTATAGCTCTAGTGGAAGGGAAGATATAGCGGGTATGGGACGTAAAAGAACTTCATGGCTAAGGAATCTTCGGCGATGGTTTGGGTACCAGATGCAGCAATACTCATCAGGATGCCCAGGATCGGATAGGAGAGTCAAGTGATGGTCGCCAGGTTCGAGTAGCACCGGAACGAGAAAAATGAGAAGATTTGACCAATTTTGACTAAACTCGGCAATTATTACATTTTATTACAATATTTGAGTTTGCCCAAATGTTCGTAGACAAAAGACTGGATTTCACCCCCTCGGGAGTCATTAAGATTAACAAATTACAACAGGGATGGAGAATACCTTAAATAAAGGAATATGGAAGTCTAGGCATTTACAGGGCTAATGACCTGTCATTAGCTGGTTTAAGTGGCCACTTTACACACTGTGTAACATTCACCATTTTGCCTATGATTAAACATCCATATTTCTTCAATTCTTCCATTTGTTTATTTTAGTGACGTTAAAGAGCCGAAGCCTTTTTTGTTGTGAAGAGATTCATCTGACTGAAATATTTCACATACTGGGCAGCGCCTGAAAACAATTTTTCAATTTTTAAACTTCTTCTTGGACCAGTTGGTTTCATTACAATATTTGAGTTTGTCCAAATGTTCGTAGACAAAAGACTGAATTTCACCCCCTCGGGAGTCATTAAGATTATTAACAAATACAACAGGGATGGAGAATACCTTAAATAAAGGAATATGGAAGTCTAGGCATTTACAGGGCTAATGACCTGTCATTGGCTGGTTTAAGTGGCCACTTTACACTTCTTTTACTACACTAAAATCAACAAATCTTCTCTTTAACTTCACTAAAATCAACAAATGGAGGAATTGAAGAAATACGGATATTTAAACATAGGCAAAATGGTGAATGTTACACAATGTGTAAAGTGGCCACTTAAACCAGCCAATGGCAGTCATAAGCCCTGTAAATGCCTAGACTTCCATATTCCTTTATTTAAGGTATTCTCCACCCCTGTTGTAATTTATTAATATTACATTTTACTTGAAACATTTTTTAACTTAACTTTTTTTGGTGCAACATGCCCTAAGACAATACATATTTTTTTGTTACCAATATAAATACAAATACAATACACAATAAATTAATGTCAAAGTCGTGCCGTTATAATATTATTATATTGATACCCGATCGCATTTTTGAACTAAATAAAATCGACAATCCGCCATGAAAGTCGTGAAATATAATATTATTATATTATGTTTATAAGTGAACATTTATTGAAATCATGATAAAGTTGTATTCTTTATGTGTATTAAATGACCGATTACGATGACTGTAATGAGAACATTAATAAAAGTGCATACACGACATTTAACAGTATTTAAAGTACTTAGGTGATTTATCGGAACTTGTTATGATTTCATACTTTTATTTTAAAATAAAGATATCGAAAACCAATAACATATCATTTACTTGCTCGGTTGATGTAATCCCCCTGCAATGGCAATTATATATACAATAATTATCTCTTATTTTATTTTTTTTATTTTTTTGTTTATTAAGAAAAACAACAGCAATACAAAGAAATATACACAACATAATAAAAAAAACATAAAATAAAGCCAAATCAGTTTTTCACATAAATACAATTATAAAAATCCAGTTCAGTTAAATATAATTTATAGAAGTGCATGTGTGCGAGTTTTTTTTTGTGTGTGAGGATGCGTGTGTAAAAAAGTGGAGTGTGGTTTTGGTAGGTATGTGAATATGTGTGTGATTGTATATGGGTGTGAGGGTAGGTTTAAGGACAGGGTAAGTGTGTATTTGATATGAGTGAATAGAAACAATTTAAAATTATAATGTAAAAATATAAATATATTTTTTTTTATAACGAAACATAATTTTTTTCAAATAATAGTTTTTTAATTTTGGTTTTAAAAGTGAGTTTACTGTAATTAAATATGTCTATGTTATTGAAAAATAAATTATAATTACGCGTCAAGCGAATCAGAGGAGAGTTCTGAGCATAGTTGGTGCGAACTGTGGGTACATGGAAAAGAGATAGATTCGTGTGACGGGTGCGGTAGCCAGGTACGTTAAGGGCCAACTCAGAAACCAGAACAGGACTATCAAGACGTCCATTAAGAATGTCATGTAAAATACCCATATCTAATAACAAACGACGATCCTCAAGACTAAGTATATTATGTTTATGACAAGAAGTTTTATAGTTAAGGTCCGTAAATCTGGATCTCCAATTGAGATGTCTCAAAAATGTTTTCTGAATATTTTCAAGCCTTATCTTGTGTATGGAATACTGGGGAGACCACACAGAGGAGGCATATTCAAGGAGACTACGAACGTAAGCGAAATAAATTAATTTGATACTACCAATATCATTAAAAACTTGGCAAGTGCGGATAACAAAACCTAAGTTTCTGTGTGCCCGGTTCACTATATTTTGTTCTTAGTATATTTCGTTGATTCTATGTAGTTTATATATATTATATACTTGATTAATTAACTGTTTACTGCCAACCAACCCATAAGAGTTGATTTAATAACCAGTAGATAGGTTTAAATATAAAATAACAAATCAAAAGTTTCTTCTTCAAAATTGGTTTTGTGCATTTCAAAGCTAACATAGTACATATCACACTGCAGTGATTTTTTTATTATTTAAAATACGCAGGGCCTTACTTATAAACCTGGTATAAAGCTACGCCTAGGCAAAGCGGTAGAATAAGGATGGGAATATTATTATGATTATTATTTTATTCATAGCAGGATAAATATATGCGTTGTTTCGGATTCATTTTCTTTTATTCAAGTGTCAAGCCATTCCTTCCTTCGATTCCGGTGGTCCTTGTTTTGAATCCCAATGTACCTACTCCTCCCTAACGGCGAGTCAAGAAAGCAACGCGTGACAACACAGCAAAAAACCCAACAACGAAAACCGTACCGCGAGCGTGACAGTGATTTCGAATCCCCAACATACAAGGAAACGTTCAAGTGACCAGTGCAAACGATAACGGTGTTTTTCTGGACCAGTGCCAAAGGGAGGAAATCGTAATTCCTTACTCCTTTCATAAATTCCAGGATTGACACTCAAAACCATAACGTCAATTAGTTTACCTTAAATCAAATGTTCCCTGTTTTCTTCGAACACGCGTATCGTTAGAGGGCAGGCCTTGTTTACAGTCCCGAGGTCGAAGGTATCGAGCATCCAACATGCGTTCTTATGATTAATATAAAATATTTCAATTTTGAGGGGCATTTTCAACGAGTCGTAAATAACTCACTATTAGAAAATGGGAACCAAGTTGTGGTAGAGCGGGGTGCGAACCTTAAATCTCTAATCCGCAAGTCCGCGACACTAGCCACGGGACCACAACCCTGTTATTCCTCCACTATAAATAAGGATTTATATCCTTATTCCACGACTGTCTTTGCCTAGGCGTAACTTTATACCAATGCTGATGTTATGAACGCAATTGTAACGCGTTAAAGCGCGTATTTATGTACTAAATACGCGCTATAACGCGTTAAGATTGCGTTCATAATACTAGGTTTCTGTATTGAAAAATATCATAGCGCATAGATTTTATCTCACTGACAGGCGTCGTGGTGCAGTTGGTTAGATGGCCGACTGTGAAACTGGCGTCGCGAGTTTGATTTCCGCCAGTTGCAAGAAAAAAATCCATGAAAGATTTTTCTCAATTGGTCTGGGTGTTGTGGTGAATTTTTCATTACCTCCTTCCATATCCCCTCTTTCCCACCTGCTGACAAGCGTCTAAAATAGAGGCTTAGTGGGTTATTCATTTTTTAAAAAAAAACGAAAAATATGTAAATATATAATACGTCATAAAGCCTTTCTTATAAACCTGGTATAAAGTTACACCTAGGCATGGTGGTAGAATAAGTATGGAAATATTTTGCTTACTCCACCACTATAATAAGGATTCCTATTCTTATTCTACCACTATCTGTATCTGTGCCTAGACGTAACTTTATACCATGGCTGGTATTATGAATGCAATTATAACTCGTTAAAACGCGTATTTACGTACTAAATACGAACTGTAACGCGTTAAAATTCCGTTTATTATACCAGCCCAGGTTTATAAGTAAGGCCTATTATAATTTACCTTAAAAAAATTGCCTATAAGTTATAAGATCTGTTTCAAAACCACAATATAATTTAGAAACCTGCATCATAAATCCTTGACCCAAGAATGAAGAGAAAACAAATGTTTGTTTGGATATAATGTAATTAATTGTGTCATGGGAAGTGTTTTAAGAAAATCGAGCGTAATAACAGAAGAAATGCGAAATGCGAGAGTTGCTAAACATGTGATTCAGCGAAATTACCAAGTTATTAATTACGCAACCCAAGGAAATAAATGCTTCCGGAAGTACCTAAGCTATACAACTAACTAACAACTAACCATAATATTACAAGCGAATTTCAGAGAAATGTAGAAAAAAACATGCATATTATATACTGAAAGTTTATCGTTATATTAAAGAATTTCATTAAAAAGTATTTGATTATGTATTTATTACTAAAGCAGGGCCTCGATAGACCGAACACCCAAAACGTATACACTGATTGAAAGTATGAAGTTATTATGTATGTACGTTATTCTCTTACTTTCCGTTCAATGGTTTGAACGTCAAACTTTTAACAAACGGAAACGAGTCCGATTTCCTTTTTAAAAAAGGCTGAAACTCCTATGCACAAGTATGGCCGGTCACCACGATACAGCGAAAATCAACGGGTACGATAAAATAACACTAGGGTGGCCTGATTAATATATGTATTTTTTATTATTTCATTTTTTAATCGGCAGGTGAACACACAAACCAAAGCACTATGAGGCCAACTAATCTCCACTCGATTTCTTTTAGCGAAATTCTCACCCGGGAGTAGAAACTAAATAAATAAAACCAAAAAGTAAAATAATAAATAAGTGTCCACCCACCCTAATTTAACCGGACCGAGTGAATTGACGCGATACGTGTGAAACGGGCCCGTACAGGACAGACGCAATTAATCACTTTTACTATAATAATATGTAAGATGCACTTTTTCAAAGAATTCCAATGTATACTTATTTATTTATTTAAAATGTTCACTGGGGTGTCCCGTGCTGAGGGAAACATTTTACAATAAGTAAAACATGCCTTAAATAGTTATTTAACAAGGTTAGCATATGAATAAAATAAAAACGTAATTAATCTAACTAACCTAATTACCATCGGTAACATAAAAAGCAAAATAAACTAAAATAATTATAAAAAACATAATAAATTCATATAAACTTGCAGACAAAATTTCATAACAGGAAACAATTTTTTACCTATTTGGCTTGATCCACTCATCGATCCGTGCGCAACCCACTTCCACTATTCATTTCTTAATGGCAATTTTATATTGAGAGCACTTACTAATTGTCCTTATGGATAATGGAAAAAGATTGTACATTTCAACCGAGTAGTAGGCCAATCCTCTTTGACCGAAAGTTATATTAATTTTAAGTTGTTTTTGCAGCATCAGGTTGGAGTATCTAGTAACTCTTGTATTTGTGTAATGAGTTATAGAATGTAGATAATAATGTTTGTGTGCGCACAGTAACAGAGCTTTTACATAAAGTTATTTTACAGATGTAACATTAACATTTACGAATATACCGAGGGAGCTAGTTCTGATAGGGACTCTTAAGATAATTTTTATTGCAGCTTTTTGTGTAATGATTATTTGTTTGATCAGTGTGTCATTTGCACATCCCTATCCAATTATTCCATATTCCAAAACTGACTGACTTACAGCGTAATATATATTTACAAGTTCTTTTAGGCTGATTATATTTCTTAAAGTTTTAAAAAAGTAAATTAGTTTTTTTTATTTATTTTTAACATGTTCGATTTGATTATTCCATCTAAGTGTGGAATCCTAGCAACTGGTTCAGACGCCTCCAACTCTTTTTCGTTTTCGCTGTCATGCTCATTCCTTCCTTTTCTTACTATGTCTTCATCAGTTAAAGGTTCCAGACAATCGATGTCGGCCTCGTGGTGTAGTTGTCAGCGCGTTCGCCTACCACGCAAGAGGTCTCGGGATTGATTCCTGACATGGTTGACATGAAATAATTTTTAAAAACACAAAAATATTTCGTAGTTCCCTGGACTGGCGCCTGAAGCGTAATACTGATCATCTTACTTTTACGTAACAAAAATGATCAAGATACGCTACGATTGCTGTACCAATGCAGTTCCCTATACAATTTGTGGAATGCGGGATTTTTCCAGTATTTTTCCGTCAATAATCATTCCAATGCGCAAGTTTTGAGCCCTGCTTGAATTCGATAGAAAAATCGCTGTTTTCGACCTGGTGGAGTGCGTGATTTTGGATGTAAAAAATAGCCAGAACGATCACAAATCGAGAATGTAAAACAATATTTTGATATTCTAAAATATCAGAGATCGATTCGATAAGTAGCGGTGTATCCTAAATGGGTTTAATTTCCTTATCCGCTATATAAACATATTATGCTCACAGATGTTTTATTGTTTATGTATATTTCAACGCAGGGCGTTAACACGTTAATACATACATACCAGGGGCAAACCGTGTATAGAAGCGATTATACGCAGCTTACCATTATATTTGACTAACCATAATAATGTTTTATTGTAACTTTATTTACAGAAAAGCAAATAAATAATTAACATTTATTTTTAATTATTTCCACCGTTTTTATTTTTATCCTAATATAAATATAAATTTTTATAAAGCGCGCCCAGCGCCTGCGGTGAGCCAAGAAACTAGCCGATCATTCCAGCTTATTTTTTCATACAAATAAGTGTACTATATTTTGAATGTATTAACCCCAGTGTGGGTTTTTTCTCCTAGATTAAACTTGCAGATTACACAAATTATTTGAAGATTCTAGATTTGGAAAACAGTATTTCAAACAGTATTTCTTAACGGCTATTTTTCTTTGAGATGGTACTTTTGACATAAAACCATGATTACTGTCATATGTCATATTGCAGGATATATAGCGCTCTACGCGGCCGTTTTTAGCACTTTTCATTACTAGAACAATGCGGCCAGTTAACATTTCAATTGAACACCTAATATCGACTGAATTCATAGTGGTACTTTTTATTTATTTTTTAATGAATCACATATTAAAGTAGTTACATCGTTTGAGTTGATTTCATGGATGAGAGTTGTTGTTTCACACAGAACCACAGAAAAATATCAATTTATAGTATATATTACTTACATTATATTACGTACCTCCTATGTAGGTACAAATATATAAATATCATGTTTTTATAGCTTACCTATAAATAAAATCATCATTCGCCACTGATACATACATTTGTTTACGGATCAAACAACAAACTAAAAAATATTATTATATTCCTACTAGTAACCTAATCAAGAGTAAAACTAGAAAGTGAACATAGAACCCGGCAAAACAGATACACGAGATGTTCTCTAACTGAAAATTACGTAAATTTCATGAACGAGCGTCGCCCCAAGGCAACATAGTGTGATTGCACCAAGAGTGTAGTCAGTTGGACAGTTCTTTGAAAACCACAAACAGCTTAAATACATTCAAAGTCAATATAACCAAGTGGATTGCTGCCCAGAACTACAAAAAAATATGCTCATATTTCAGGCCATGCAGTGAATACAACATCAAATATATTTCTAATTTCTCCTTGATGCTTGGTGTATTTTTTTTGTAAACCATTATTATTGCTATGTTTCATTACTAACCAATAGTGTAAGTCTTAGAACAGACTATCGTCTATTCTCGATCCAAAATAATCAATCAATCAATCAATCTACTACAGTACGAAATTAGGTTCGTACTTCGCATACCTCTCCCTCCGCTACGTTAGCTTCACCCGCGGTGCTCGTGGCTACGGCGCGGCGTCTATAATACTTCAGTAACTCGTCGACTGTCTCGCGTAGCGCTTGCTTTACAAAATATTCACCCATTTAGGCCCTGAGGTAAAATGGATGTTCAACCGATATGTTCAAATTCACTATCGCCAATTGTAAACAACAAAAGAAGACAGGTAAGCATTCAAATCGTAACAATGATGCATTTTTATAAATTAATGATAAAGATACTGTACCATATAAAATAATGGAATGTTGGTGTTGATTAATTTTATTATTTTTTATAGCTGTTCCAAAAACCTTAACGCACTTTTTTTATAAATAAACGTAAATAAAAAAAAATTGTTAACCCCGATATCGAGCAAACGTGCGCCATTTACACAATTTCTGAGCAGACTAGTATTGGGGTGCATTACGTAAAATACACTTTGTTACAATATTTAAGAACCGGTGAAGTTAAATCACCAAATGAAAAGAGACGGCGATAAAGAATATTTTCGACAATCGTAGATTTCTAAAAATACTATTAGATCGAAGGTTCATTCTTTTTATTTGGAAAAAAAATATCCAACAATTAACAAAGTTTTGCAATGATTCTTTACTAAATTTCAAGCGTAGCACTTTCCAAAAGGTAATCAAAGAATTGGGTTTCCAATATTGTAATCGAAAACGCGACAGTTTAATGACTGAGCGGGAAGACCTAATTCTTTGGCGTAGATATTATTTAAGAGCTATCAAAAGGTACTGTAGGTAAGGTCGTACGATATACTACCTCAATAAAACTTGTGCAAAAAAAATTGGGTTGATAATACCGTTAAATCGAGACGAGAAGTTTTCGCGCGCGGCCTTTTTGTGGGACTCCATACTCCAACGGGTAAGCGAAAACGGTTAATAATATTACGTATACTATTAACCGCAAGTGCCGCAGAATTTTTTCTGAATGGTTTGTTATTTTTTCAATAAAAAAAAAGTCTGCAGACTATCACGACGAAATGAACGGAGTAACATTTTTGAAAAGGTTAAAAAATATTTTTCCATTAGATGAAAATTGCTGCATCGTTACGGATAATGCCCCATATCACTCTGTCAAATTGGACATGCTTCCAAATAAACAATGGAAAAATGTGACATTATTAAATGGGTCGAAGGCAAAGGATAAATGAATGTTGACACAACATTGATCAAAGCGGAGTTGTTGCGGGTTGTCAGCTAGTACAGGGAGACATATGACAAGTATGTGGTAGATGTCACTTTAAGCGAAGCAAATAAAACTGTGGTTCGATTACCCTTCTATCGTTGCGAAACCCAATAGAATTGGTGTGGTCGATGGTAAAACACCACCCAAAAGTTAACAATACCACATTCAATATAAGTGATGTGAGAACACTTATGCAAGAAGGTATTGAAAGAGATACACCAGACCATTGCATTGGAATAATTTAATTGGACATATTATTGATATTGAGCAAAACTTTGGAATGTTGATCATATTGTTGATGAACTCAAGGACAATAATGATGATTCATTGGCTTTCGATGTTTCAATGGTCATTTGAGGAATAGTTTTTTTTGTTAGTGGCAATTTTGATATTTTTAATTATGGATCGATTCCTTAACTGATTTGATAAATCTGATGCCACATAAAATGATATATTTATATGCTAATACTTTAACCATCTTTAATATCGCCACCATCAAATTTATTGATTGGTATCATTTTGTTAAATGTGAGTAGGTAATTAAAATTCAAAAAGAAATAAAATTAATGAATTAATTCAATTAAGTTTATTAATTGGGATTAAATGTGTTAAGTTAGTAGTGAGGCAGAAGGCGGAGACATGCGTGGAGACATGCATGGAGACATGCGCGGACGCAGCTCGATTTTATGTTAGATCGAGTATAGTTAGGCGACAAATTGTGAATTGTGAATGGGGAACTTCAGTCCTACGGGAAATTAGATTTAATAAATGGTTTCTTGCGCGCGGTAAAAATTGGAGCATTTCATTGTACGGCAAAGTTTCCTGAAAGTATACGAAAAAAATAATAATCAGTATTGAAATCAAACCGAACTGCTTTAAACGACGTCACTAGTCCATATGAATCAACCAACAAAAAGATAGTTATGGAAGATTTCTGGTTTGCCTGCCGTCTGACTGATCAAGAATACGCAGAAGGGATCCTTTGACATCACACGCGAAGTTACCTCAGAAATGCAAAACTTTAAAAATCACAGAGCTGATAATACGATATATAAAAATGGAAAAAAAAATGTTTTGCTTAGTTTAATAGCCTATTAACAAATTTTTAAAAACACCGAACTTCCTCATTGCAAATGTTAAAAAAATCCAAATATACAGGGTGTTCTTTAAACCCTGTCACATCCGAAACCACGATGATCAGTATGAGCAAGAAGACATATTGGCACATTAAAATATTTTTTTAGAACGAATAAAATATTTAAAAAAACACATGGTTGCTAACTTCTGCACGGGAGAAACGAGGACAGCGAGGAGCGGCCGCGCCCCCCTCGCTTCTCCCCTGCAGAAGTAAGCAACCATTTGTTATTTTTAATATTTTATTTTTACAAATTTTCTTCGTTCTAAATATTTTTTTTAATATGCCAATATGTCTTCTTGCTCATACTGATCATCGTGGTTTCGAATGTGACAGGGTTTAAAGAACACCGTGTATATGTGAATTGTTAACTGTTTTTTTCTTCTTCTGTATTTCCCTTCTCTTCGATGTACATAAATATGTATCTATGTACGTAAATCTTAATTAATAAATATAATAAAAATAAAATAAAAATATAATAAAGTAAGCAGTTATAACTGGTTCAGAGCGCTGAACACTTCTCGATATACGGATATACTCATACGTAATTATTTATTACAAGTTCTTATTAGTACGATTGCTTGTAGTTTATATTATGGAAAAGCTGAAGGCTAAAATACGTACTGAAGTAGCTACGATAAATTAACATTGTTAAATTCATTGGTATTATTCACAAGTCGGTAGTCACGAAATATAATAAGCATTTTATTATTTTTATTGTGTGTATTTTGAAAATCTATAAAGGAAAACACTACGCTCTCGATTTACCAGTGGCTCAATCACAAATAACTATCGACGTGCTTTAAAACATGCTACGCATTTGAGCGATCACAATGAACATGGTTAAGATATCGCGGTTATAAGTTGACGCGTGTGTAATCTCTAAGTCAACGCTCGGGTCGGTTTGTTTTTTGTTTTCCTCGTAAATAAATACAGTTTACTGGCGAAAAATCAGCGTTTACTATAAAAAATAAAACAATATATTGTATTTGCATAATAGTAAGGAGTATCTTATCCTAAAAAGTGAAAATTACTATGGCAACTGCTTTTCTTGACATTTGGCTTGCCAACCGCCGAATGCAATGAATAGCATAATAAATAATAAATAAATAAATAAAAATGCTGTTTTGGAATATTTTCCATATTTGCACTAGTGAAATTTAAATATGTGATTGCGATTATACGTTGAAAGCGGGATTATACGTCGCGAAACGTAAATATTTTGACATTTAATATTAGGTGTTCACGTATGTTCTATTGTGATCGCGAATACGATAAACAACCATAGTGAGAAATTGTTATCACGTCGATAGTTATTTGTGATTGAGCTACTGATATAGGAAAATCATTGATTAAAAAGGGTTGTTATAATTATCGTGAATAATCAATGTAGCCCCATTTATGTAAAAATCACTTCAAGGACGCTGTACAATAAGTAGTATCCTAACACGTCTTGTGACTACGGAGCGCATGGATGGATGGGATTCTATGTAGTTCCTCGTTTCCAATTACCATATAATTTGATAATAGATAAGAACAAGAGTAAAGCACGTCTTGCAGCTACAGAGCGCACGGACGGTATGAAATCTAGCCTCAATTTACATTATTAAAAAAATTGTCTTATTTTTTATCTTACAAATAAGAGCTAGATTACAACATGACTTGCAGCTAAAGATCAAATGGACCGTTGGAATTCTAGGCAATATTACAGACCAGGTTTATGAGAGATTATTGAACGATCTTGGAATATCACGATTTAATATTCGTTTTTTTTTAAATTAATATCCCTACAGAGATGAGGTAGAATTTTTTCAAATTCAGGATTATGGATATTCGAGCGTTTACAGGGCTTATGACCTGTCATTGGCTGGGTTAAGTGGCCACTTTACGTATTTACAACATTCCCCATTCCGCTTATTAGCGAATATCGACACAGGTAACATTTTTATTTTATTTTTTGTATATATGTTATTAAATGAGAAACCATTCACAAGCGTGTTGGAGCGCCATCTATGTATTGATATTGAAGTTAAGTATTTTAATTAGCATATTATAATAATGTTGTTAATAAATAATTTGGAAATTCTCAGGGAACCCTTAGTTTTTAATTTGCAGTTTAACTTATTAAAATATTACAACGGAGATGAAGAACATTTTAGAGAAGGTAATGTAGAAGTCTAGGCATCCACGTGGCTTATGACCTATGGCTTATTGGCTAGTTTAAGTGGCCGCTTTACACACTTTGTAATATTCACCATTCTGCCTATATTTAAACATTTATATTCATTAAATTCTTCTATGTATTAAGTGTAAAGTGGCCACTTCAGCCAGCCAATGTGAGGCCATAAGCTTTTTGAATGCCTAGACTTCTACATTACCTTTAAAAATATTTTCTTCATCTCTGTTGTATTATGTTAATATTGACAGCTCCGTAGGGGGTTGATTCCAGTACCTGTCTACAAAAATTTGGACAAACTCAAAACATTGTTGTTATGTCAATTATTTTACTCATTGATTAATTGGATTATTTTACATAATAGATCATTTTTTTAATATTATCTTCCATATTCATTATTTTATACATGAATTTATATCAATAATGAGAGTGTTCAGTGGTTTAAAAAAAACATATATTTGTATATAGACTTTTACAGTACCAAAAAATGTTTTAAAAAAATATTTATTTCAGTAATTTAAAAAATTGTCGGCCTCGTGGTGTAGTGGTCAGCGCGTTGCCTGCCATGCAAGAGGTCTTTGGTTCGATTCCCGACGTGGTTGGTTTGAAATATTTATTTAATAAGGTGTTTTTACGCTTGAATATTTCATAATCCCTGAAGCGTAAGACTGATCATCTCACTTTCATGTAACAAAAATGATCAAGATTCGTTGAGATTGGTGTACCAACGCAGTGCCCTATGCACCACTAGGTGCGGAAAGGGAATGAAGAATTGTTTTTTAATTACTCCGCACGTAACGTCACTTCTCGTCGGAGTTTCTGATGTGTTGGCTTCCCGGAAACTGGAAATCTATCACAACACTCTATCATTGGTTAATCCGAGTAAACTTGTAATCAGTTTATATCATTAAAACCATTTTTATTATTTTTTTCATACATGTTCGAGAATCTTCGCCATACAATTAAATGCTCTAATTTTTACCGCGTGTAAGAAAACATTATATAGATCCAACTTCCCGTAGTACTAAACTTCCTCGTTGTAGGTACTTTAAATTTAGATACATTGTTTTATTTGTTTTAATTTGTCCCGACTATTCCGTCCCGGGTTTTATTTTAAGTTGAGACGTGAATGTAGAAAAAGTTTTTTTGCTGTAAATAATTATCAATTGAAATAATTAGTAAATCTATTCAGGTAATAATTTATTATAGTTTCAAATTTATTGCAATATGGAAGTCTAGGCATTTACAAATCTAAATACTTGTCATTGGCTGGTTTAAGTGGCCATTTTACACACTGGGGAACATTCATTATTCCAACCATGTTTGAATATCCACACATCCTCAACTCCTCCATCTGTTGACTTGCGTAAAGAAAGAGCTGAAACCTTCAATAATGTGATACCCACTACGCAGCACATGTAAATACCTGGCGGCCTCCGTGGTGTAGTGGTCAAGACGCTTGACTCACGCACGGAAGGTTCCGGGTTCGATTCCCGGTGAGAACACAAAAATTTAAAAAATGTGATTTTTCTCAAGCCTGGGTGCTCTGTGATGTAATTCACCACTGTAATTAGGCCTCCTGGCCTGTTGTGGTGCAAAAGAAAAAATGTAAAATGTAAATGTAAAAATACTTTTGAATTTTCAGACTTCTCTTTATACCAGTTATTGTGAGTCCAGCCTAGTCTACAAACTTTTGGACGTACTTAAAATACTGAATACTATCACGATAGTTTTCACAATGTGGTTCGACATTAAGTTTAAATATAATATATCATAAGCGTATAAAGAAAACTGACCAAGTAAAATTTTTGCGATTTTTAGATTTTTTCACCAAGTTTTAGAGCTGAGTGTTATCGTTTACTGAAAATAAACCAAGTCCACTTGTGTATATCTCTTTTTTTTACCAAATTCATAATTGTATATTTATCAAGTTAGTCCATAAACATCTGCTACAGTAGATATTGACAAAATCAAAACACTTTCACACTAACAATTGTAGTGACTTTGCTAATGCTTTGTCTATGTAAAGCAAAATAAACTTAAAATCAAAATTTTATTTAGTAATTTTATTGACATCTACGATTTAATTGCCTTGTACGAAACCTAAACTTATAAAATGAAAAAATTTGGATTATTTATTTTTTTAAAACATGCATTTCTTTTACCCGAGATTAAAAAAACAAAAATGAAACCCAGAAAATATACAACACATTCAGTAAAAGCTTAAAGCGATTAATGAATATAATTCATTATTATAAAAAGAAAATCATAAAGTAACTGTTTCATATAATAATCATACTAAAGGTTTAATAACCATTCACCATCTTTAAAAAAGTTCGAAAGGTTGGTTCTATAGGAACAATACCCTTTAAATATATTTGATACGTGGGAATAACCTATTGCCGAGTTCGCAGAGTCTGTTTAATATGGCATTACAAGTTACAAGTATACACTGTCCGTGAATTGTTGCTACAAAACGGTGGCACCTGTCTAGTAATCCTTCCAGTTTATTTATTTTCAAATATTTGTCTAGTAATTGTACTACCATTTCCCTCTCATTCTCCTTCTTCTCCTCCGAAAAACTCTGCGACCAAGAGTATACCGAGGATGCGGTTATAACTGACGATTCAGTCGGGGGTCTTCAGGTCACTGTAGATAAGTTAAATAGGTACTCCGCATGCATGGGTTTAAAAATAAATCTTGCAAAAACCCATGTACTGTGTAATACTTCGTGCTTTGATGCTCAAATCCCCTGACTATCAAACCAAATCATCGAAAGGGTGGAGAGTTTCAAATACCTGGGAGTATATGTTACATAAAGGGGCAGCTTTCAAAGAGAACTGAGAGTGCGGTTAAAGCTAGGGTTTCCTAGAACAGCGGTGCCCGTATCTTAACGGCCGTAGTGAACGATAATGCGGTAGACAGCCGTCGTAACGGTGATTAGAGAGTGGTTTCCTAAGAAAACAGTGTTATCAACAACGTTTTTCTAGGAAACCACTCTCTAATCACCGTTACGACGGCTGTCCAGCGCATCACCGTTCACTACGGCCGTTAAGATACGGGCACCGCTGTCCTAGGAAACCCTAGCTTTAGGGAGTAGCAGGCGCCAAATTTAATATTATGAAGGCTGTCTAGAGATCGGATTTTTACTCAGTGAAAACCAAATGCCGTCTACATAACGCCTACATAACACCGATTCTCCTCTACGAAAGCAAATCATGGCTAGGGTCACTAGGGTCCAAAACAGCGAAATTCTGAGTTTTGAGAATTGGTGTCTCAGAAGAATCTTGGGTGTGCGATGGTTTGACTTTGTGAGGAATCAAGTAATAAGAGAACGGACGCATCAAACTCCGGTTACAACTGTCGCCAAGCGAAAGCGATACAGTTGGCTAGGCCATATACTGCGGATGCCTACTGAGAGCCTTAACCACGCTTGCCTACTTTACAAGGCATCAGGTTCTTGACGTTCTGGACGTTCACTGCTGACTGTTCGTCGGCAGATTGTGTCAGAACTTCGGGACGAGAACCTGACTTGGGAGTCTCAAAGGATTTGGCAGCCGATAGAGATGCATGGAGGTTCTTTGTGGATACCATATGCTCCAACTAGGAAGCGGACATGGAATGATGATAATGAATAATAGCAAAACTATTCGCTTGTGACTTGTGACTAGGTTAAAATTTCAATCTTGATTTGCCAACTAACAAAAATTGTGATTAGGCCAGTTTTCCTTGTATTTATACATTTTTAGTAAAAAATATACATTAATCATCCCTATTAGAACAGACGACCAAAAATAGTATTGAACTTTTGTTTTTTTTAATTATTTCTTGAATAAATTTACAAACCATTAATTACGAACTTATATTTCACATATATAGATAAACCTTGTTTATTATCATTCAATATCTATTTATATATTTAATAAACAGATTGTAATATTGATTTTATAAATACTTAATTATACCTGTGCACATTGCAGTTGCAGATGCAAAACAATAAAGTGTATCGGTTATTGACTTTTAAAAACGACATTGATCGCCTGTTACTTGAGGTCACAGAGGACTTCGAGTCATTGCTCTTAGAAAACATTTTGACATAATCTGTTTCAATATATGTAAATCAAATACGATTAATATATGACTACATATAATCTTTAATTGAAAAAAACAACAAAAAAGTATAGTAAACGATATCAATGAGCAACATAAAATGTACAACTAAATTGACTGCCAAAAGACCACGGAGTGTATTAATTTTGGAAGAGCATATTAAGAGGGAACGCGGTCTCGTTTTTCTTCGTACAAACGTATTCTTGTGTTTTCTCCCTGGGTTATGGCACTAGAGCAGTGATTTTTTTTGCACATAATAGATATGTACCATTGGCTATGATGTTGCTTTTTTTTGATAAATTGTTTCTTATGGGAGTTGGGATCTTCCAAAAACCCATAAAAACGCTCAGTTTTATCTGTCATCTTCGGACGTACGGCATACGAACTAGATAAATAATTTTGAAAAATGAAAAAGTGAAATATGAATTCTGATTAGATTATTATTTCTTAAAAAAAAATAATTCGGTTTAGTTTTGATGTGTAGAAAATAGGACAATGAAACCTCAATTTTATCCAATTTAATTAGACATAATCAGTCCGACGCAATCCGAGTGACAACTATGTACAAATACCCATTCATAAAATTTCTTTTTCACCAAATTTCCTCTTAATCTCTCAAGGACAATACCTTTTTTAAGAAAAAGGTTAAGGGCAGGATTTTCTTAAGCGGTAGGAATTTAGGTAAGAAATTCCCTGGTAATTTTTTAAATATTTTACTTTTTCTTTTTTTTTTAACTGTAAAAAAAAGTTTCTGATTTTGTATAATATTTGTTGTGACATTTTGATTGAGTTTTTCCGCCTAATAAAATTTATCCGAGTGAAATGAAATTTCGATGATCACTAACAATTACACTCACCAATAATATTTTACTTTAAAATCTCTGGAAAAAAAGCATGTTTTATAATTTGTTAAAATTTTAGAAAAATACAATCCATTTTATGAAAGAAAAATTTCACAGGGGACGGATCGCGGGTTTAATCCAGCGATTACCACGTTGGACCCGGGTATAAGCGAGGAATAAGTAACTATGGTCGCTATCACAGCTTTATGCGAGATTTAAGAATTTTTCCTATTTTAAAAACGAAAAATCGAGCAATGAGGAACTTCAGCCCTACGGGAAATTGGATACAAAAAATGTTTTCTTACGCGGGGTAAAAATTAAAGCATTAAATTGTAGCGCAAAGTTTCTTGAAAATGTACAGAAAAAATAATAAAAAATATTTTGATAAAAACGCACTACTTTAAATGACGTCACTGGCTCATGTGAATTAACCTATGATCTGAGAGCTATGGAAGATTTCCGGTCTGCTTGTCGCTTCTGGACCAATAGGAAGAACTGAACGGGAATAAGCGGAAATGAACCTCTGACGTCACACGCGGAGTTATTTCAGAAATACAAAACTTTGAAAAATCGTAGCGCCGATAATACGATATGTGAAAATTAAAAAAAAAAAAATTGACTTAGTTTAACAGTCTATTAACGAATAAAACATTTGAAAAAAAACACTGAACTTCCTCATTGTTTTGCCTCACTAGGTTATTTTCAAACAAATAACAATGGTCCGATTATTCGTTTAAAAAATATTTATTAAATTAGTAGACTCAAATCAATGCTTGGTTCAAATAATAATATTAAGTTTAGATGCCTAATAATAATTTTGTATTTTTAAACGTAGTTAAAAGGTACACGTGTCCATAATACCTTTTCTTAGGTTACGAATCTCATTTTCTTACGTAGGTAATAATTATTCTTTGTACTTTTAAAATAATATAAGATTATTTATGAGGAGTCAACTTAGTCATATCCATAATGGTAAAGAGTATTTATTTTCTTAACAATAACCCTATTAGCTTCAATATGCGGAAATATTAACGAGATGATGAACGGCGACATTACACGTGTAGAAGGTATTAATTATTTATGTATTTAGTATTCACTTTGTAAAAAATGTTTCAATATTAATTTATGTACAAATATATTTTATGAACCCGGAAATGTGTTGAAAAAAAAGAACCATATCACCAGCCGAAATATTAATACAATATTTTGAGTTTGTTCAAATGTTTGTAGACAAATGCCTGGATGTCACCCCCTAGGGAGTCATTAAGATTAACAAATTGAAACAGGGATGGAGAACATTTTAGAAAAGGAAATTTCATTTACGGGGCTTGTGACCTGTCGTGGGCTGGTTTAAGTGGCCACTTTACACACTGAGTAGTATTCAACATTTTGCCTATGTTTGAACATCTATATTTCTTCAATTCGTCCATCTGTTGATTTTAGGAAAGTTTAAGAGCTGAAACATTTATTGTTGTGAAGAGATTTATGTGATCGAAATATTTCACATACTAGAAACCATTTTCTAATTTTTATGAATGTTACACAGTGTGTAAAGTGGCCACTTAAACCAGCCAACGGCAGGTCAGAAGCCCTGTAAATGCCTAGACTTCCATAGTCCCATCTCTAAAATGTTCTCCATCTGTGCTGTAATTTGTTAATCGAAATATTAATGTTTAACCGGTTTGGATGGTTCTAGTTCCCATAATAAACCATTTTTATTAAAACGAAATAAAAGGAACACGCCAGTGGTAAATATCTATGGTGTGTAAAAAAATCCCTGCTAGTACCATATAATAATCCAGCGAGAAAATACGGGAATACGTTTGTATGAAAAAAGTCGGACCGCGTTTCCTCTTAAGATTAAACATGATAAAAAAATATTTTGTAAAAACCGTTTGGATAAACGTAAAAAAGATGCAGTAACGTTTTATTGGTAAGCCTGGTGAACGATGAAAAAAACATTTACGCCACTAACTTTTTTCTACTTAGCCCGATGAGCTAAGACACGAAAAACTAAATTAAAAATCCAGAAGTGGTGCAATTGAAAAATATTTCTTAAATCTTTTTGATATTGATAATGTAGTTTATATAAGATGGTGTTTTATGATTCTTCTAAAATAATGTTTTCTTTTTATTTCGGATGTATTATTGGTTGGAAGAAATTGCCATTTGGCAATAAGCCCGCCAATGTACAAATAACATTATGTACAAAAAGTTAAATAAATAAATAAAAAAATAAAAAATTGTATGATATTATGTAATGTCAAAAAAATGTTTTTTTCTTATGCACGGTCCCAAATGAGTTTCTAATAACTCCTGGGAGTATAATATGTAATTTTTGGATTACATGTTTTATTAATAATAAAAATAAATAAAAAAAATACTTAATAAATTGAAGATTTTAAAAACTTTGAATATGCTAATAGTAAAGATCTACATTTCGCCGAAAACCGCACGTAAATCGGTATAGTAGTTATTTAGTCCATCGAGGACACAAATACAAACATTGCCTTTTGTATATGTAGATTATATTAATTGTGAAAAATTTATCCGGAGAAAAAAAATATATACGTAACAATCGTGATTTTTGCTTATTTGAAAATATTTAAAAAATTGCCAAATCACTTACCCATACTTACCGTAAAATTAACCATCTATGTGCCATCGAACTATGAAGTAGGAACATAATATGAACGTAGTTATGCAGAAAGCAGCCAGTCATGGAAAAGTGAAACTGAGATAAAGCACCTTTGTGAAATGAGTGAATAAAAAAATTTACACAACAGTTGGAATGTTTTTGACTTTAACAAATGATAAACAACGAGTATATTAGTTAATTTTATATTACAAACAATAATCTAGTTCTATGTTCGACCAGTTTTAATGATTTTTAAAATTAGTGCTGTGGGTGTTTTCTGCAAATTGAGAAATGCCGTTTTTGTGATGGACACCATTTTCAAAAGGTGATTAAAACAATTTCTTGTATGAAAGCGGTCTGGCTGTTTTTAGCAGGACATAGAATTGACCTTACGGCACCCGATAACATCAATATCGCATTTTTTCAAAATTGTGCTTTCTGCATAACTACGTTCATATTATATGCCTAGTACGTACTTAGTATTTAGTACGTTACTACGTACCTACCCACGTTTGCTTCCTACAAACGTGTTAATATTTTAAATGCGTGGTGATAATTTAAATTCTTAAAATTGTAGACGATGTTTAGAGATACACCTAGCCTTATACATTTTAAATAGATTTTACAATATCACATACCTACATAGATAGCAATTGAGGAAGCAATTTGTTACGTTATCTGGTCTTTGTCAACAGTCAACAGTCAACAGGTACACAGCTACATAAAAACAAGAACTTTTGTGTTATTATTTATGTGTTACGAAGTAACTGCGTAAATAGTAATTTCAGTCATCATTAATCATCATTCCCTTTCCGCACCTAGTAGTGGTGGATAGGGCACTTGCTTTGGTACCTACACCAACCGCAGCGTATCTCCACTTCTCCAGGGGCCCAGATTGTAATGCAAATTTGTTGCAACCGAGAGTAAAAACATTTTGAGGAGGGGATATGGAAGTCTAGGCATTTACATGGCTTGAATGTATGATGTATGCCTGGAGAGCGAATTGGCGATGAACGAAATTGAGTCAAAAGTGATAGTATTTGAAAGGGATAGTGAGGTTACTGACTGCATAATAAATGTAAACACCGAATGTCTCGAGCAAGTAGAAGAATTTGTGTATCTGGGAACCATGTTATCAAGAGATGGAAGAGTAGGAAAAGAAGAGTGAATGCGGGCAACAAAATGAACGGAGCACTGAGCACTAAGCACAGTAATTTCTAATAAAAATATGTCAATCGAAGCTAAACTGGCAGTGCACAACGGAGTTTTAGTCTCAACACTTATGTATGGAAGTGAAACATGGAACGGGCAAAGGAAGGATGAAAGCCGAGTGAACGCGGCTGAAATGCGATCTCTTAGACGAATGTGTGGGAAATCAATGTATGACAGGGTTACGAATGATGAAATCAGGCGAGAGTGTAAATCTGATTCAAGTATAATTGATAAGATTAAGAAAGGGTCTCTGAGATGGTTTGGTCACGTAGAACGAATGGACGACGAAAGAATGGTAAAACAAATATATATGGCGAAAATAAATGGCAACGTGAGACGAGGACGACCGAGGAAGACGTGGAATGATCAGATAAACTAAAATCTTAAGTCTGGTCATGTCAAAAACAGACAGAACCGAAGGGCATGTATGATAAGATGTATGAATGTGGAAGAAGCTAGGAATATATGCCAGGATAGACGTGTGTGGCGGTCCATTCTCTCTGCCTACCCCTACGGGGAAATGGCGTGATGGTAGTAGTGTAGTAATGACTTGTCATTGCCAGGTTTAAGTGGCCACTTAACACACCGTGTAATATTAACCATTCTGCATAAGTTCAAACATTCACATTTGGTTTTATTACAATTGACTATACAGTCAATGTTCAGAGCTTACTTCTTTCACTCCTTGATTATGCAGATGTACGTTATCTAGCTAGCTAGATACCAATTCTGAATTGCTTGGTATGTTGGAATTATTGTAGAATGTATGTATAAGTTATATCTTTAATCTTAGCGAATTCGACCACATATCAGAATATCGCACGCAACTACACTGGCTCAGTAACATGCGTAGAAGAAACATTCGCATTCTATCACTTCGCAATGTTTTAATTTATTTTTTATATTTGTTTATTTTTCCATACATATATTTACAATTACAAAAGTACGCTTCAAAAAATACATCTTAAAATAAAGCTAAAACATAATTTTGAAAAAATGCCCAAAAAAACTTTAGCGTCTTAGCGTGGGTTTCATATAAACGTATTCCCGTATTTTCTCTCTGGATTATTATATGGTACTAGAGCAGGGATTTTTTTACACACTACAGATATTTATTATTGGCGTGTTCCTTTTATTTCGTTTTGATAAAAATGGTTTATCACGGGAACTAGAATCATCCAAACCCGTAAAAAATCACAGTTTTATCTGCTGTCTTGGGGCGCATGGTATAACTATTTTTGAAAAACGCAAAACGTACTGATACATAAAATTTTATTGCGATACTCTGTCAAAAAAATAACTAAATCGGTTCAGTTTTGAGGTGCGGAAAACGGGACAACGAAACGTCGATTTTGTCTATTATAACAAAAGGTCTGACATGCAGTTGTCTTTTTCGCACAGTATCGGGGAGACATCTACAAGACAGTGACAGGAAAACAATGTTCGAATACCTATTTATCAAAATTCTCTATCCTCACAACCGAAACACAAAAATAATCATGTATTTGTAAGTATATAACTTTAACTAAATACAATAATTGAAATCAGACTTTCGAGTGTTAATTTGATATATATATGAGTATGTACGCAAATCTAGTTATTACTTATTTCATTATTACTAGATTTGCGTACATACTCATATATAATTTTCTATGGGCTATTATCACGGTTTTTTTTTATTAGCTAATAAATTAATTTGAAAAATCACAAGACAATCGGTACTACTCTTATTAAAATCCGTTAAGAAATAAGGGAGATATAAAGGATTAAAGTCTAGTCATTTGAATATAAATAAAAACAGACAATTCATGACGTCACCAAGTTTGACGTCAACGTATGCGAAGATAGTTTTTACGTAAAAATTTATGATTCGAGTAGAGTAAGTGGAATGGGGTGACTTTGTTCAGTTTCGAACTTCAAACCTTCGTAAAAGAAAAATTAAAATTCTTATTTTTTAAATGAGAAAATTTTATATTGTGTGAGCGAAAAAATAGTAAAAACTTTGTGATCAAAGTCAACCCTTCGAGTAGGGTCGCTTTGATACATCATGATTTTATGCGTTTGTTTTGAACATTTCATTTTATTTTTTACTTTATTTAGATAAAAAATATAAGTATACAACGTGTACAACATTACTACTAAATACAATTTTATATTAATTTAATACATATATTTACATTAACGTTTCGCTTTACGTAAAAAAAAAAACTATTCTTGAGTATAAAATGGGGAGTGACGTTTTACAATAATTTGTTTATTTTATTTTTAATCGGTAAAAATTTTTAGTATAACATATAAATTATAAAAAAAACGGTGTTTTAAGTCAGTGCTACACAAAAAAGAATTATAAATATAACTTTTCACATCTTTTTTAATTATATTATCCATCCTCCGATAGTAAATTACTTGCAAAAAAAAAACACTCAGGTATCAGCAAATTATGATTAGGCGTGTATTTAATAAGCGTTTAAGTCAAATCTCATGAAATAATCAAAAATAATATACTTTAATTCCACATAAAACAAAAATTATTTTTCTAATTATTGTAAACAAAAAAAATGAATTTTTATAAATATTTAAAAATAATAATTGAAATATAAAGCAAAATTAAAATATAAATCAAGAAAAATATTATGGTGATTAAAAAAATGTATTTAAGAAATATTTTAAATAATTGATAAAGACATAATATACCTTGCTTTTTGATGGAATAAAATTATCAGTGAATGAATGTATTATTGTGTATAGGAATTTGTTCATTGACTGACATTATTATCGAAACATAATGAGAGGTTATTGTGTTCTTTTTATTTGGTGAAAACTTATCTTTCACAGCTTTGAAAACATTTATTTTACCGAATGAATTAGAATCCATTACTTTATTCCAGGAAAGCAATTATTTTATCTGTTTATCTGTTTCTTACAAAGACGTGAAACATACTTAGGAAATTAATATTGGCCATATTCAACAATGTTCGACAAAATTTCACAAGAAGTGCAATTGAGGTGTATGAGGTTTTTTTACAACCATTTCGTAACAATTATCTGATTTACTAGATGAATAACTTCACCGTTATCATTCGAGAACGAAGCTTCACATTTATTTGCTCACCTTTAAAAGAAAATCTTTAAGACTAGTTCATTTGAATCATAATATTTTTTATTTATATTCTGAAATACCGTATGTTAAGGGAAAATCCCCAGTCCTCACATTTTGGTAAATAAAATTTTCCTTCTGTTCTGGAAAACTGGCTTAAATGATTTGAAGGATGTTTAACTTTATATTATTCATTGTATAGTGTTTCAAATAATATTTTGTAATGGTTGGAAGCAACCCGAATTTTTGTAACAGCTTTTCTTAGTATTTGAGCAAAATATTTTTTTGTAGGCCCTGTTTCAAAACTTTTATTAATAAGTTCGAATCATGTCGCTCTAAAAAAAAAGATGTATATAAAATGATCAATTTCAGCTCATTTTAGAAAACTTCTTATTATTCGTTAAATAAAAATTAAAATATTAAAACAATCATAATAATGGACACTCGGCGATATAAGTACCAGTAATGTCAAGACAATGCAAATTACGAAATTACTTGTATCATTAAAAAAAGTCTATTACTAAATTTTTAAAAATTAAAAAATATCTTGACGATTCCACTTCAAACATTTTGAAATCTTACTTTAAATAAAGTTATATAACAATTTCATTTAAATCGTATTCCGTATTACCATTAAAAAAACAGTTAAAATTGACCGAAATTTAATAATGATCAGTAGTTATAGAGATAAATATAAACAATATATCCACTGATCAAAGTCGCCTTACGATTTAAATGTCGCCCCATTTTACGGTCGCCATTTATTTCAAGGTTGGCTAGAGAAGGGGAAAAAAATCATAGAGAGCAATACGCGTCGTTTCAATTTCTATTCGGATTACCAACATTTAAAACAAATGCACGATTCGTGGTGTACTGTTGGGTGGGTTTGGATGATCGAATTTATTACCAACCGAATAGAAACGCTTTTCAGAGATGTTGAAAATAGTAAACGAAATTTATGAATGAAATTATTGATTATTAGAGCTTTTATAAACACTAAAGGAGTCTTTGAGAAATCCTTTATATGTACAATGTGTTAAATCCGATATTCCTCCCGGGTGATAATACCCTATTGCAAAGCGTTGGCGGGTTCAGCTCGTACATAAATAAATTCGAATTTGTGCATTCCTGTGGCTCGGATCTAAAGAGCAAAATGCCGTAAATCGCAATTGTTGGGGCCAAAACTAAATTGAGCAATATTTCGTTTATTAAATAATTCTTTACAGAACGCATTTAAATTACTAACTTCGTTCCGAAGATTTGTCGGGTTGAAATAATACTTTACAAAGAACGCTTTATTGGTCAATTTTGTATACCGACTAGCAATTTCGGATGTTATTTTTTTGCTTTGCAACGTGTTTATTTCAAAAGTGTCGTATATCGTGAATTATTGTTTTATGCCCTTTTAAATGTTGTTTACTGTAGTTGAGATATTTATTTTTCTGTGTATACTTTGTACCCTTGTATTTTTTTATGTAATATTTTAAAGAACCGGGCATTTGTCCTATACTTAAGTGTTAAGATCCTAGTTTAGTTTATTGTTTTGTGTCCAGGATGTCACATATAATTTAATTTATTGAGGAAGAGAAATCTTGTAATTGTTTGAAAAGGTCTTAGAAATATTTTGTTTGGCAGTAAAATGTCAGTATTTTTTGTAGAATGCAATTGAAATAGGTTTTGAAAAGCTTGTGAGAGAGGAACAAGCTTTAGTCTTCATTTTGAAGTCTGCAAGTGCGCTTGTAGAGTTGCTGACGGAAAGTCAGACCGTAGCAGGCGAGGAGTGTACGCATCCTCGAGTGTTACGTGCATTAGGTAAATGTGTACCTATGTAATCATTTAAAGAAACAGCGGTTATCTTTTAGAACAGTTACAATAATGATTATTTCTGTGACATTCAATAGTGAGCCTCTAGAGACGATGACGGAAGGTCCTAAGTGACAGGCGAGGTTTGTACGCATCCTCGAGTGTTACGATTTACGAGTGTGAGGGTGTGATTGACCCTGTGGTTTTATTTGAGCTGATTTGTGTATTTAATGACTATGTGCCCGCTCAACTTTTTCAGACTATTTTCAATTTAGATTTATGTGACATTGCGGAATTAGATAATAAATAATATTTTGAAGACTCTGTGTCTCTTTTTCTTCGTTCGCATGTCACCCGAGATTGGCGAGACCGTCGAAGCGAGAACCCTGCACCAGCTGGCGTGAACAGCAATATTACGGGAGAATAATTTTCCAACCCTTTGGTGTCGTTATAAATGAACTGTTTGGCGTGTTTGAAACGAATATACAAAATGTTAGCATAATAAAGTAGACGAAATCTGACATTGGCTCTTTTAGATCCATGCCACAAATTTAATACTACGCGAAAACGTGAAACGTGACTATGGTGTGATTATTTAAATAAGTGCAAGATTTTATTGCTTTTGAACCGTATTAACAGCGCATTTGAATCACTTAAAAAACTTACTTAAACATGTCCAGCAAATTAAATGGCACAGTATATTAAAAACTTCTTCTTAATGTTTTATTTCCTGATAACAACATTTTAAATTTATCTCCTGCTTAAATTTTATTTTGACTATTAATTTTATCCTTTAGTTTTAACTTTTTAATTTTAAAGTTTTTTTTTTAACTTTCAATTTCAACTCGTATTTTTTACTTGTTCAAATGTACATCTACTACCTGCATCTAATTAATTATTGTTGGTTGTGAATTTTTACTAAGAAATATAAATGTTCATGGAAGCAGAGAGAGAGGGGAGGAAAGTATAGTTGGAGCTATACAATGTATTTTCCCTTTTATGTACTTTTTATTTAATATTTATATTTTTATACATTACTTTTTTAGAATTTAATTATTTTTTCCCCTCGCCTCCTGCATTCATAATAAATTAATGTGAAATCTGTAATTGGTTTTACTTTTTTTAATTGTTATTTTGTACCTTGTATGATTTTCTCAATAAATAAACAACGGTCTGATGACTGGAGCTCGGATAAATGGATTTCTACTGAACATTAAAGCTCTGTCTATCGTTCCTCGAAAATAATTTTCCCTGATATGTCGTTTATTTCTTCTTACTCCGAATTAATTTCATCCAAAACACAAAAATATATGGCACCAATCATTTCTCCGTCCACCATTTTACCGGATTAATTGTTTGAATTACTGGCGTAATTTACACATTTTTGTGTTTCGTCCAAATATTTGGAGACACTCTTTAACAGTGCGCTGTACATTTGAGAGAGAGAAACAGTCGGCGCCAATGAAGAGGATCCGCCGCGCCGGCCGTACCTTCATTTTCAGATGCATGCAAATTTGTAAAGCCAAAAATATCCTGTTGTCTAACGGAAATAAAACGGCCAAAAAAACGATTAATGTCTGTGAAACATTATCTCCTTTATTTATTTTTTTTCTTTCCCAGCCAATAAAAAATTAAAAAGAAGAAGGTTTTTTTGTTTCTGTTCAGATTCCTAATTTTAATATTTTATTTAAATACATTTATTTACATCTGAAACTAGTAGCCTTTTTAAAATTTCAACTAGCCAATGGTAATGCAGGTTAGAAGGGCAATAATTGTTTTCTAGCATTCATAGTTTATTTCAATAGGTCCTTTTAAAAACGATAGATAGATTTTGTTGATAAATTGTTTCTTATAGGAGCTAGAATCGTCCAAAAACCCTTAAAAGCGCCCAGATTTATCTGCCGTCTTCGGAGGTACGGTATAAAAATATGAGAAATATTTTTTAAAGCGCAAAAGGTAGGGACCACAGATAATATATCTATTTAGTGGTACGGACATAAACATTCCATTCTGTATTATAAGGATAAGAAAAAATGAAGGCCTGAAAATCAAACAAAAAATCCTCAAAATAACATGATTATCTTGTAAAGTCGTGTGAATGAGGTCCTGCAGCGCAATTCTGAACGCTCACGCTCTAGAAAAACCGTTGATAGCACGTTATTTTCATGAGAATTGCATGCTACTAACGCTTTCTCTACCCCCTAGAGAGCGCGTTCAGAATCGCACTACTGACCTTGGTTTCCAAACGAGATTATCATGAAAAGTGTTAAATAATAATAATAACCACTAGAGGCATCTATATTATTACAGTATTTACTAATCATCATCGCATTGTATCTCTATGTTAATATATGTTAAACAGCAATCGATTCAACCTTAACGAGTTAATTTGTTTATGTGTACATCGTATATTCGCAAAACATCGAAGGGAAATGGTTTCTCTGGCCTTAGAGGAAAATGGCGTCAAAATGGCGACACGTGTATGTCGTGTATACTGTATACTATATGGAGAAAGTAGATCGAACGCAACCGGTGCAGTGCCGGTGTCTACGAATGGCCATTAGGAGATATTATAAAAATCATATTAACACATAGTTTCATTACGATATCCACTCTCATTATAAACTGGTTAGTGAGTAGTACAAGTGCAAGCGAAAAAATACGACTTGGCATGACAGCTACATAAATGTGCACAATATTAATGGAGACGCAACGCAAGAATCACTTTTTTTCTATCGTAAATATTCAAAGATATACCTCAGTATTCTTTTTGAAAAGTCACCCTAGACCTTACATTTTTATAATTCTCTAAGCCTAAGACCAAGATAATTTTATATTTTCATTAATTTTGTAAACGGTAAAGTAGCTACTTGGCAATTTTCAGTCATGTTAGACTGGTTTACACGTTTCTCGTTCTAAAAATAGCTAAATTCTAATTTTCACTCAGTTTTTATTTTAAAACGAGAGCATTGATTTTTAAAAACAATTATTTAAGTTTATAGATAGAACAACAAAGATGGAGAGTGATCATTTTACAAACTGTGTAAAATTCGCCATTCTGCCTATGTTAGAACATACATAGGTATATCTTTCATTCGTCTACCTGTTGATTTTTTTAAGAAAATGAGCCAAAACCTTTATTGAAATGGGTGAGATTATTATGAGATTATTATTAATGAGATAATTATTATTATTTTTAAAAGGCAACGCCAATGCGTAAATAGGCGACTAAAGAGCTGTAATTACGTATTATTATTATTTACAGTAATTTCCAGATATGAATAGGTTTTTAGGTACCTAAAAACTGTAAATTCTGGAATCTCAAACTACCTACTTATTTAGTACTACTTTATTTACTACTTTTACTTTTTTTCATCAAAAATGTATTTTTGCTCCAAATAGGCAATAGGGTAGCATATATTAATTTTAAGCATATTTTTTTTGCAGTTGAACAATAAAAAAATGTGTCCTCACTGGGGTAACCCGTGCCGAAGACACTTACCAATATACTTTTTATTTTTACATGCGACATGCAAGAATACACAACATAGAAAAATATAATGGGTATACAGATATAAACTTACAAATTTTTAAAATATCTAAATAGTATTTATTTTATAAAACTTTTCAATAAATAAAAACATTAACTGTACATTTGTTAAGTAGATATTTAAATAAATTTAAAAAAATATCTACATAATTACTTTTATTTTTTCAAAAGAAATATTTACTGCCATCTGTTGAACAACTAGACAACAAATTAATTTTTGATGACTAATGAAATACTGTATTATAATTAAAATCCAACTATTTTTGAAATGCCATTACGAAATAAACAGAGAAAATTGTTTGTTGTATTGACAGCACTTTAAATAAATAATGTTCATATCGGCCATCCATTGATCAACATAAATGTAAAACGTCATCTAGCGATGTGATAAGGAACTCTATCATCAAATTCCAAACACCCTCATGTTGGCATCATGTCAAAAATAATCAGATGATGTACGTCGCGACGTCATTCGAAATTCGAAATCTTTTTGTCAAAAATCCGACAAACGTATTTGAAGAAAATCTCATTCTGTTAGAGGGTAAAGTGAGACAACGAATATTTCAGTTAGCAATTTCCTAGGCCAATTTTCTAGAACGTACTACGTGAAGTCAGCTTATATTGCGCGTTGTGTATCGCGCTGGGAGTTAGATAACAAATTTTAGTGATTCGCCGCAAAAGTTTCAGACGGGTCCCTCTCGTTTCGTAACATTTTTGTGTAGAATTTTGATATAACTCAAAATGCCTCGTCGTGGAAGGTCCGCAAGCCCACCGCCAGCTCCCAGGAGGTAAATATATTGTGAAATGCGTGGTGAATGTATTAGTGAAAAGGGTTATATGCTAAACGTGCTTTTGACTTTCAGGGCTGCTCCTCCTCCATCGGTGCCCGCTAGGGCTCCAGCCCCAGCTAGTACTCCAATGGTGGCTCCGACTGCTCAACCTCAACAGCCCAGCATGTTTGCCCAAATGGCTGCCACAGCTGGAGGAGTTGCTGTAGGATCCGCCGTGGTAAGTCATAAGTGACCTATCGATAATGATAGCCTTTGTAATAAAGTACTTATAAACCTGACGAAAGAAATCCTGTTTAGCGATTTCTATTTATTTTATCCGAAGGTTATTTTGAAATCGACTGCATCGGTTGTGAACTAATGATATCGTTCATCCATTTTGAGGTTATGAAAACTGACATTATGTTTACTGTTATCAATGTTTACCCCATGACGTGCTATTTGAGTTGTCAGTTTATTATACCTACTCATTATATAAACAGCTTCATTAATAACATTTTTTTAATTTGTAAAAACTGCATTTTAAAAATTGTTTTGAAAAAGTCCAAAGTCAAACTTTGTGAACTGTCGAGAAAATTACGACATATTTAATAGAATTATTTTGTAATTCACTATCACATACTACTACGTGAAGTACGTTTCTACAGTAGAAAATAGTTCACAATTTTATATTATTATTTTTTACACTAGTAATAACCAAACATGAGTGCTTCTATTTACACTGAATTTTATGTGTTTATTTCACAGTCATTCTTATATAAGTACTTGTATATTGTAAGAAATTTATTGATCTTATTTAAATAATGGTTCATTTCTACATTTGTCAATTTCTTATGATATTTCACCATCTTTTCATCTCGAGGCTAAGATAATGGCTTAGTGCCAATATTTTACTGTTACTAGAATACTGCTGAATCATTTTGAGTACCTACAACTTAGTATAGCCGGAACTAGTATCTGTAAAAAATCCTGAAAGCATGTTGTTGCCACGTGTCATGATGATGTCGCAAAATGAGAAAATGCGCACTGTTATTCTTTTGTAGACAATCAGAGTGGATATAAACTGTACTTTGATCATCTTCCTACCTCTATGGTAAAATTGTGATAAAAAATGACACGAAGAGTCAGCATTCCAATCGATGGGACAAATTATTGCTTCTTTTATGTACAGAGTGCCCTTGAGATAATTTTACATAAAAATATGTTTATTAAATCATTAAAAAAATTGTTATCAAAAAGCTCAACAGTTTTCTGATATTAATTGTTTCTCCAATAACACATTATTTATTGAAGCGGTAAATAACTTGGGGCCTCACTTATAGACCTGGTATAAAGTTACACCTCGAGGCATAGTGGTAAAATAAGGATGAGAATACCATCCTTATTCTATCACTGTAAGAAGGATGGTATTCCCATCCTTATTCTGCGACTATGCCTAGGCATATACCAGGTTTATAAGTAAGGCCTTTGAAATACATTTCATATAAATAAATCAAAACTAGTTTTTTTGGTTAAACTTCTAATGCATTGTAGTGAAACACGCTGACCACTACAACATGAAGCGGACAATTGAATATGCGAAAAAATACATATTTGTTTTTTTTTATTATTTTTTTTATTATTATTATTTTTTGCACCACAACAGGCCAAGGAGACCCAATTTCAGTGGTGAATTACATCACAGAAACCCAGGCTTGAGAAATATCACATTTTATTTTTTGTGTTCTCACCGGGAATCGAACCCGGAACTTCCCTTTGTGAGTCAAGCGTCTTGACCGCTTATATAGATAGTTTTATAGATATCAATGTAGTGATTGAGAATATATTTGAGAAGAAAATATGGAAGTCAATGCTTTCAGAGGGTTTATGACTTTCGTTTATTTTTTTTAAATGAATGTACATATTAAACCTAGGTCAATGTTTTTTTTTTTTTTTGTTTTAAGATAAACGTTAGTTTGAAAGTTAGTTTTAAACAAAGTACAAGTAATCGTCGACTGGACCTATGCAACTTATGACTGTTGGACTTTACGACTACAATCCGCGATCAATTATCCGCCTTTCCACAAATAATTGAGGCGATAGCGGTCCAAGCATTTTTTTGAGCCCTCCAGAGATGCCTATAAAAAGGAAAATGTCAATTTCTCAACCTGCCAAGAAGCAATGAAAGGTTATTGAAATATAGATAGATGTAGAGTTTATATTTGAAGCACTAACTTTGTGGTTATTCATTAAAATAAAATAAATAAAACAACTTTGTTTTTAACCACTAACTTTTTTTTTTCTACCGACCGGTTTCAAAGCAAACAAGCTTCTTCGTAAAGGTTTACGTAACTAATGGTTAAAAACAAAGTTGTTTTTATTTATTTTACTATAGATAAATGTTTTCAAAATTCAATGTTAAAATCTCAAATTGATTTTTTTGCAGATTTATGATTTTGTGCATTGCTTCTATGATTATACAGGGTGTTCATAAAAACTGTCACATCCGAAACCACGATAATCAGTATGAGCAAGTAGACATATTGGCACATTAAAATATTTATTTAGAACTAATAAAATTTAAAAAAATAAAAAAAAGCAAATGGTTGCTTTACTTCTTCAGGGGAGAAACGGGGGGGGAGTCTGATACTGCGCCGCGCTCCCCTCAGTTCTCCCCCGCAGAAGTAAGCAACCATTTGTTTTTTTTTTAATATTTTATTTTTTTTAAATTTCTTTGTTCTAAATATTTTTTTAAATATGCTAATACGTTTTCTTGCCGATATTGATCATCGTGGTTTCGGATGTGACAGGGTTTAAAGAACACCTGTATATTACGTGTAAATGTTCTGCACTATTGCTTCTTCCAATTCTTATTTAGATTTTATTTTGAACCACATTTTTGTCACAGGGACACGTTGCCGGGCACGCTCTGACTGGCATGTTCTCAGGAGGCTCGGACAGCCAGCCGCAGCAAGCGCAGGCTGCAGCCCCCGCACAGGCGTACCAATCCCCCGCGGGGGCCACGGAGCCCTCCGGAGCTTGCGCTTGGGAGATTAAGCAGTTCCTGCAGTGCGCCCAGGGACAGTCCGACCTCAGCCTCTGCGAAGGCTTCAACGAGGCCCTTCGCCAGTGCAAACAATCTAACCGTATGTTCTAAATTGGATGCTGAGTCAATATTCACATTTCTCTTCATCAGCTAGTTTTATTTGTGTATATTTACACTACAGACCTGTGGCAAGTTACTCCGATCCATTTTAATCTTGTTATTTACCTAAATATTTTAATTTTGAGTCAATTTTCAACGAGTTGTAAATAATTCATTATTCGAAAACGGATATCAGTTGGGGTAGAGTGGTATTCGAACCTCAGACTTCTAAGCCGTGCTTCCGCGACACTAGCCACGAGACCACAGCCCGATTTTTATTTTTGCTTACTCTATGCAGGATTTTAACCATGTTTGTTTTCAAAGAACATTTTTCATTTTGATGTTAAACTATCAAAACTAAGCCAGTCCAAAATTGATCAGTATGCAATGTTGCTAACTACATTAACATAAAATATTAAAATCTTTAGTGTCAGTCACAAATAACCTATTTAGTACATGTAACAATAAATCATTTGAATAAATCCGTAGCACGTGACAACAAAATAAATTATTTTAATTAAATTACAAATTTAAAAGCTTCAATTAAATTAATTTAACAATAGAATCACCATGTAAAGCGCCCTTGAGGTATTTTATTACGAAAATGGCGCTATATAAGTTATCCATAATAAATAAATAAACAAATAATTTTCAATAAACCAACTTTGGGAGGTCGCTTCTTTTCTGCAGTGTAAATAAATACTTAGTTTACTCTATTATTAGGGCTCATAATCCATGAAATCTCGCATGTTTTATGATTGAGTTGTAAGCTTGTACTTTGAATTCCTATTCTGACAATTTGGTTTTCTGCTCTTATCCTATTCCAAAGCTAACATCAGAATTTTTTGACCACGGATCATTAAATCTAATGTGTTTTTTTTTTTTTTTTTTAATAAAGCAATCGCCAAATTTTGGTTTGTTAAAGTCAGATGCAACAAAGTCCAAGCTGAAAAATATTCCTTACTAAAAGATATGAAGATGCCCATTAGAGGGTGAAAGCGCTAATTGGTCAAAATAAATAAGTGGAAGTGCACCAAGTATTTTTAAATTAATATCTTATATGTAAATATAAGTTATTACATCATAACTATAAGGTATTAATTTTTTTGCAAAGTATTCCAAAAAGCATCAATAGTATATTGTTTTTTATTTATTTTTGATTAACATTTACATTATGCAGCAAGATACATACCCATTACATTTGTGTTTTTTTTTATGAATCATCTTTATTATTATATACAAATATTTTTTTTGTCATATTTTGTACATATTGTTTTCTCTTTTTGTTTCAGATATGTTGTAAACCAGAATAATTTCATAATTTTTGTCTATATATTTTTGAATCTTTTATTTTCGCTGCTTTTAGAATAATTTAACCAATAAGTTATTGTATCTTGCAATATATTATTTTGTGTTTAATTCTTTGAAGAATTGTCATAATCTAAAAATTATCATGTAGAAATGTTAATAGTGCAATTTTGTGTAGAACACTTTGGAAAATAAATGTGAAAATTCATTGTTACCCAATTGTTTTTCTTATTTTTAATACCCTTAATGAAAAACTAGCTATTCTTTTAAAAAATATATTTATTGCAACTTAAATGTGAAAAAATATGACAATTTTAATAATTTTCAACAGATGTTTGTACTTCATTGAAAATCAATAAACAATGTCAACCAATGCAAACATTTATATTTTGTTTGTATCGCAGTCATTCACAATATATTATTAACTCATACTGTACAAACCCTTAAAGGTCAAACAGCACTAGAGCATCACTACGCTTCAGCGGCGTTGCGCGACAAAATTTTGTATGGAGTGCCGTGCAATGTAACTCAGCTATATTGCTGTTTGTCAAAAAGAACATTCTGTGTTGCTGCGACACGATGCTCTAGTGCGGTTTGACCTTAGAATGCTCTTATTAATAATGAATTGATTGTGATAAAAATGACTATTATTGCGGTCCATTTAATTAGTGATAAAACTGACAAATTAAAAAAAACCTTTTGTGTAAGAAATGCATTATTTTACTTTTAGTGACAGATTTAAAGTATTGACAAAACAGGCCTCGATTTTACATGCATTTTAAATTTGAACATCACAAAATACATAGTAAAAAATATTAATGCTGTTAAATATAACGCCATTTACAATAATAATATTTTATCAAATAATGACAAGTTTTTCAAACATCTCCCTTGAACATACACATTTTCAGGTAAATTATATATCAGGTAATAAATAGAAATAATAATGTATTCCAATTAAATTATTATTTTATTTCATTATTATTAATTAATAACAGATAATGATTTAGATTCAGTATAAAAGATGTAAACATAATATGTATATCCTTAACAAACGCCTGCGCTGTCATTAAATGATAAATAGATAACATTTGAATTATAGCAAGTTTTCACAAGTTCAATTGTGGAAAAATGTGGGCTAAAATCATGTAAATGCAAAATAGGTACATAACCACAATAGTGCTCATGAAAACAAGCTTAGTGTTAAAATATTTTTTTGAGACTGAAATAATTTCAGAGAAATCGTAAAGCATATTCTGCACTAAAGGACTATTAGTTTTCTGCAGCATTATTACATAGTTTCATTAGCCACACGCCCATAGACGTAATGGACATTTAAATCATACAAAGAGAATATACATTTTAATAATTTGAAAAATATTATATAAAAATATGGTTCGTAAAAACCTTTCAATTTGTGAATAGTTAATCATTACACTTATTGCTATAGAATTTTATAATGAAATCAAATTGAAAATTGCATATTTAATTACAGAAGTATTTTATTTTTTTAGAATAAGAGTACCTTATTTTAACTACGTAACCTACATAAATTATATTATTCCATTCAGCAGAGTTAATTAGAATCTCAAAATAATAATCTGGAGAAGCCCTTAAGCGTAGAACAAAACCGTTCCAAATTTTTAGTTTAACAACAAACGTGTAATGGACGGTTTCGGTTAGCGCTTGCAATGAGGAACTTCAGCCTTATGGGGAATTGGATACAATAAATGTTTTCTTGCGCGCGGTAAAAATTGAAGTGTTAAATTGTATGGCAAAGTTTCCTGCAAATATACGAAAAAAATAATAAAAATGAACTACTTTGAACGACGTCACTGGTCATAGAAGATTTCCGGTTTGCTTGCCGTGAATGGGCCAATAGGCAGAACTGATCGAGAATAAGCGGAAGGGAACCTCTGACATCACACGTGGAGTTATTTCAGAAATACATACAAAACTTTAAAAAATCGTAGAGCTGATAATAATATATAAAAATTAAAATTTTTTTTTTTGGATTAGTTTAATAGTCTATCAACAAATAAAAAAAATCCACTGAACTTCCTCATTCTCAACCCAAGTACCTATGCGGACCGTTGTATTGCTATAATCTGTAGCTAAGATCGTGGTCAATAATTATTGTAGAATGGTTTTTCTCGGTATGGGCAATTCTATTAGCTTATTACTCTAATATTAGAATATATTCCTACACCTCGCTGTTTTACAGCAAAGTTTATGTTTGTCGGCCTCGTGGTGTAGTGATCAGCACGTTTGCCTACCATGCAAGAGGTCTCGGGTTCGATTCCCGACATGGTTGACATGAAATATTTATTTTAAAAGGTGTTTTTACACTAGAATATTTCATAGTCCCTGGACTGGTACCTGAAGCCTAAGACTGATCATCTTACCTTCATGTGACAAAAATGCAAGATACACTGCGATTGGTGTACCAATGCAGCGCCCTGTGCACCAATAGGCGCGGAAAGGGAATGATGATGATAATATTATGATGAATCTCATTTCCTAACTGCGTCCATAAATTGGATCTGAAATTAATTTCCAGGTAGGACCTGTTTATAATGATTTATTTGCAAGTGGGAATTAAATAATATGAATTCCTGTATATATGTATGCACAAATAAAAAATACAACTATTATTAACAAAAATGGCAATTCCACTCCACAGAACAGGAAGAATAGAATAATCGAGGAAAATATTTATAAATGTACACGCGAGCTATGAACCAATAAAATATTAAGTTCTGCTATAACTCCATAGTTTCATCAGGATTCCAGTCTTCTCCCAAAGCCGATCGTAAAAGCTCTTTAAATTCTATTTGTTTCTGCTTTTCTATTTCGAGAGATTTTTCTAAATCTGTAAACATTTTATGACACTGACTAGTTTGCTGAATTGTTTCATCCATACCCATCAATACTGTGTTGATCCAAGTTTCATCCGGTATTTCGCTATCATCCAATATGTCACCAGAGTCCAGTTTTCTTTTTTTTGTGTTACTTACATCTAGCTCACTCATGTCATCCGGGTAATCCTCAACTACGGGAGATATGTCTTTTGTATTGCTTGATTTGTACCACCATGGACTTGTGCGGAAATTATTCAAGTCCCTCGGTTTATACACAACAATAAAATCATCTGAATACAAATCTGGTTTATACGCGGAGTTAGGCAATTTTTGCCCTAAACAGTTAATTGTTTCTTTAATTTTTTCTGACACGAGAACATTCATAATTTCGATCCAAGAGTATTTAGATACATCTCCGTTCTCCTTGAATTCATAGTCTGGTGAATCATCTTTTGTTATGCTGAGAATCCTTAAAACCACTTTTTCAGGGTTAATGAACCAATTCAATTTGAAAACAAATTTTCTAAGTGATTCTTGAAATTCATTATATGTACTAGGCGGCCATTCTCCCATATATTGCGGCATCTTGAAAGAGCTAATAACATCCCTAATGGCTGGTAAATTAGATTTCCAATTACCAGAAATGTATTCATATGTCTTTGGGTACACATGAGTGAAACTAGAGTATTCTTGAAATTCGCTCGGAGACACTGGGTATTTGCACAAGTCGGAAACTGTAACTATTTCCATGGCTTTACCTACAGCTTCATTATAAAGATTGGTCAACGTTGTGATATTATCAAATGCTTGCCGTAGAGAAGAGTTTAAAGACAATTTGAAACGATACCACAATTCACCACCGATGCATTGGTCCAGGTAGGTTGATAAAAGTTGGGACTCAATTGTAGGACTTCTAAGAAAGATTTTTGACAGCCATTTCAATGCTTCTTTGGTTGAAACTGAAAGATTCTCGTAGTCAAATTTAGCAGGTCTGATAATTTTAAAATCTGAAATAAATTTATGAGATTTATATTGGTTTAAATGTGAATCTATAGCGACAACTTCATCATTTTTTTGTGTAACCAATAGTAAAACAATTGGTATACATTCATAATCACATTTAGACACCATAATATGGTTTATTCGTTTCATTAGATTAGTTATACTTTCATATTCAGTATTACAGAAGATCACCAGTCCATTTAAACCGCTTATCGCTTCAAACTCGGGAGGATCGGAGTTATTTGTATTGCAGCCGGTAACTTTGGTAATAGAAGCAGCAAACTTCTTATACCAATAATTTTCACTTAAATATATCTGATTATTATGGGGGTCAATTTGATTGTCTGTAAAAAGATCTGTAAACCAACTGCGAAAGAATGAAATGTATTTATTGGACTCAGTTTGACCAGGAACCGAGAAAACTACCTTCCAATAAACATTTAGGGATACCGATTTGCTTTTCAGCTCTTGAGATCTTTTAAGAAGGGATTTTTTTACGAGTTCAAATAAATTTATACTGTAATTTTTGTAAGGATTGGGCAGTTTGAAGTTCGGTAGCTTTCCTCGGTGGAAATCTCTCATTCTCTGTATTGCGTGAGACTGTGTGGGTGGTGGAATAGGGGGAGGGCGGCTGGGTAGCCAGGCTGGAGTAATATGAAGCAAGGATCGCCGCCTTTTAGATCTTAAAACTTGACATCTCCACAACCTTCCAGCCGCTCTAGAGACTATTCTCAGGCGTATTTCATTCAACCGGATAGCTGCGTGTATTCCAAACTCACATTCTTCAACACACACTTCTTTTAGTAAATCTTCGGTTGTGTTGTATGCAGAGACCATCAAAGCTTCAAATGCATCTATCTCTTCTTCCATTATTACATAGCAAAGCTCTTTTACAACTTCATTGGTAATTTCTGGAATAATATCATGTAACTGTTTTTCTATACGTATTTCTAAATCTCTAGCTTTTTTTTCTTGTTCCTGGCGTTCCAATTCTGCTTTTTTCTTCGCTAATTCGGCCTGTTTTTTTTCTAATTCAGCTTTTTGTTTGGCTAGTGCCAATATCCTTTTTTCTTCTTCTATTTTACGTTTCAGTTCTTCTTGTTTGAGAATTTCTTCTTTTATTTTCTCTTGCGCTCTTCTGTCTTCTTCTAACTTTTTCTCAGCTTCTTCAGCAGCTTTTTGTCTCATTTCTTCTTCTAAAGCTTTATTTTTATCAAAGTATGGTATATTAGCGACAGCATTCCCGAATAGAGAAGATGCCGCCGTATTAAATATATTGTTTTGAAAAGTGGCTGTTGCAACTGATGATTGTGTTTTAAATACGTCTATTTTAGTATTTACTTCTCCGGTATTTGATTTATCTCCAAAAATTGAAGCCGGTTGGGAGAGTGCAAATAAGTTACCAGCATTTGGTTTAGCGGAATTAGCGAATAATGTAGTACTTGAAATTTGATCAAATTTACTTCCAAATAAGTTTGCTCTTGCAGTTGAATCGATTTCACTAACACCTTTACTAAATAAGTTACTAGCAGAATTGTTCACCCACAGCGATTTTGATGGTTCTGCTTCTGCTGGCTTTGAAAAAACAAATTTGTTCCCCAAATCATCACCGTCAATTTTTTTAAATAAATTATTATCACCTTTTTCTAGTTTCTTAAGTGGCTCTGACGTGTTCATATTAAAAGTATTTTGAGAAAATACACCCTTGGGTATTTCGGGTTTTGCAAATGTAAAATCAATATTTCTGGGTTGGCTAGGGAATAAACCAGAACTCTTTGATGGTGGGTTATTAAATGTATCCTGAGATACGACCTGTGAAGTTCGTACAGGGATTGACGAAGGTTTTAGCATATTAGCAATTTCTTGAGCTCTTTCTTTGGGAGCTTGATATCCTTGATCTTCGGCTAAAATTGCAGATTTTTTTATGAAGCCTGAGGGCTCAAAACTGGAATGAGGAGTGTAACTTTCAAATGGACTCGGGGGAAGAACATCGCCATAGACAACCTCACCGAGAGAAGTTTTCAGTTTGGATTCTATAAGGTTGATGGCTCTTTCTTGCGCGTAAGGTGTATTACTATCGCGGAAAGCGTTTTTGTTTAATACTACATAGGTTATGTCTTGATCAGTTGTCATTTGAAGGCCGTAGTGATTGAGAAATAGTTGCATACTGTTTAAACTTTCAAAGCCCAATAAATCCATTAGTTCATTGGCTGGAAATTGTGAGACACCACGGGGGGAATAAGATTTAATCATTCTTGTGAGAGCGCGAGCACGGACATCGCTAAAGTAGCGTAGTAAGATACAAGCATTTATATAAGTTGTTTCTTTAACCAGTTTGAAAAACTTGAAATAATTATTGTTATCTAAGGCAGTGAATACTTTTATTGCAAATCGTATTTCTGGAGAAGATTGGACCTCTGAATCGAGATGCTGAACCTGTAAACAAAAAAAACAAGTTATTTACAATATTACAACATCCATAGATCAATGACACACACACGCGCCAAATGATTTTACCAGAAATCTAGAGTGACGACCGAAGAAGCGAGATAGGATTTTCTATTTAATACAATAAATTGTATTGTGCAAGACCAACATTATTACACATAGGGACATAGGACATTAACTCAATAACGAAATTGGATGATATATTCAGTGCAACATTCTGGAGGACATTAACTTCATCCCCGCTCCATAGAGGTGAAGAACAAAAGAACACAACCTATAAAAGGACCACAGGGTGTGGGAGCATAAATCAGTTCAATGAGGAAGTTCAGCGGTTTAAAAAAAAAAGTATATTTGTTATTGAACATCAAACTAAGCAAACAAAATTAAAAAAATATGTTTCATTATTATCTATCACCACTATGATTTTTTCAAAGTTATGTAATTTTGAAATTACACTGCACAGGCAGTATGATGGGAAATTAGATTTAAATAAAAGTTTATATCTAATTTCCCAGGGCACTGAACTCATCCAGTTAACGCCGCTACGCTCGCGCTTCATAATCATGTTCCGTATCTTATTCAACATGTAATGAACACACATCAAACATCAACCTTGTTTCTTCTCTTCATCTCCAACTGGGGTAAGAGCTCCACCCTAACAACAATCAACAAAATCCTACAGTGCATAGTATCGAGGTGATTTTATAAATCTAGAAAATTCTTCTTACATTCATTACTGCTTTTTTAAGCATTTTACATCGTGGCCCTGATTAATATAAGAAAATGTTGGTTTGATGTCTAAGAAATTGCAATTGTATCTCACCTCCCACATGAAGTTGGAGTCGTGCATGTTGAGGAGCACCACATAGGCCCTGAACTCGGGTTCCCTGACGCAGCCCTGGGGCTGACCACGGGCACGGAGGTCCCCGTACATGTACTTGAGACTCTGCAGACACTTTAATAGGTTCTCCGTATTGAGCCGCTGGTCGAAGGAGGAAGGAGGCTCTTCTACTAGGCGAGCGGCGCAGTGAGCATGAAAACGAGCACACGCCTCCACCAGTGAAACAGACCCTAATAAGAAATCAATGCAATAAATGTTTATTTGTTTCAAAAAGAAATAACCCGCTAAGCCAGATTTAGAGGCTCGTCAGCGGGTGAAAAGGAGACAATATGGAAGGAAGTTATTTTATTTTATTTTATTTGGGAAATCAACAGTTCTACTACACTGTCAAATAAGTACCCGGAAATTTGAAATAAAACACAAACAACTTATCAATCATCTAAATTTATTATATCCCCTTCAAAATAGGCCCCTTCTGAGGCAATACACTTCTTCCAACGAACAATCCAATCATCGAAACACTTTTTAAAGCTATATTCCGGGATGGCCTTCAGTTCTCGTTGCGAATTAGTTTTGATGTCTTCAATGCTCTCAAAACGGGTTCCACGAAGTGGTAATTTGAGTTTTGGAAACAGGAAAAAGTCACACGGGGCCATATCTGGAGAGTACGGTGGTTGTTCGATGATATTTGTTGAATTTTTGTTCAAAAACTCGTTCACAATGATCGCTTTGTGCGCTGGTGCATTATCGTGGTGCAAAATCCAACTGTTGTTCCGCCACAAATCTGGTCTTTTGCGACGAACATTCTCTCTCAAACGCCTCATAACGCCAAGATAATATTCTTTATTGACGGTTTGGCCCTCCGGTAAAAATTCCGAATGAACAACACCACGAATATCGAAGAAAACGGTCAGCATCACCTTGATTTTCGATTTGCTTCGGCGCGGTTTTTTCGGTTTCGGCTCATTTTTGGTGCGCCATTCTGATGATTGTTGACTTGTTTGCATGTCGTACTCGAAAACCCATGTCTCGTCACCAGTTATGATGCGTTTGATGAACGTTGGATCGGAATTTACGCGTTTAAGCATGTCTTCAGCCACCTTACTGCGATTCACTTTTTGAAGAAAATTCAGATCTTTTGGCACCAATCGCGCTGCGACTTTCCGCATACCCAAAACATCAACCAAAATATGACGAGCGGTCTCATGAGACATGTTCATTTCTTGGGCTATCTCTCGCAAACTATAATGACGATTTTTGAGCACCATTTCCTTTATTTTGTCGACGTTTTCTTCAGTTGAAGAGGTCGAAGGCCGTCCTGAACGTGGCAAATCGTTCACTTCTTCTCGCCCCTCTTTGAACGATTTATACCAATCGTAAACTTGAGTTTTCGACATGGTTGAATCACCAAATGTTTTTTTCAACATTTCCAACGTTTTGGCACAAGAAATTTCGTTTGAAACACAAAATTTCACACAAACTCTTTGTTCGATATTTTTATCCATAGTAAAAATAACCATATACCATAACCAAAATAACCGTAACCAAACTAAATGACACATAGCAATAAAAATTCACAGAATAGTGGCTGACAGTTGTGCCAACCTGGGAATTTTTTTTTTTTTTAATATTCTCAGAGGGAAAATTTAAAATGAGAATTTCCGGGTACTTATTTGACAAAAGGTACATACATATTCATAGTAAACAAACAGATATAGTGTATAAACTCAGAACTAATAACAGATTTCCACATAGTATGCAAAGTTAGTAAAGAAAATATATTACATATCAAATAAATACATATAATTTATGCATATAAAAATGTTATTTTCATGTACTCAATAATCAAAGAATTTTTTTATATTTATTTTAAGAACATTAAGTTACTGTAAATTGGGCGGGATTAGGACAAGAATGCTTGAAGAGAGGATAAGGAGGGGAAGGGAGATGTACATATTTATTATTATAATGTCTACTAAGTTACATAATGCATTTTTAGTGTAAATTTTAAATCTGACAGAGTGATGTTTGTGTAATCTATATTTGTAAATTTTGTATTGTACACTGAAAAAGTCCTACGAAAAAAAGCATTTTTAACATACGATGTTTTACTTATTGGTACATGAAACAGGTGGTACCGTCTACAAATCCTGGCTGGCACATGTATTGTTATTAAACCAAGCAGCTCTGTACAGTCAACCATTCCTGTCAAGTTATGAAAAATACACCAACACCCAGACAGAATGAGATAAAATCTTTCTTGCAACTGGCGGGAATCAAACCCGCGACGCTTGTTTCATAGCTGGCCGCCTATATAATTTTATAAGTTGAACAAACTATGTACAAACCTTTACAACACAGAGCTTGCTGTGTGATGTCTTTTCTAATAGAACGAAGTCTATCCCATAAGAAATGAAACCAATCCTCCAATGAAGTCTGAAAACAGGTAAAAGGCTCGATAGTACATGATATTTAAACCAGAAGGTATTGCAAAATATTCACAATAATATATGAAAACAACTAACAACCATTGTTTTGAATGAGGATATCTTTACGGACATATTGCTAGACGTGAGCCAGACAATCTAGAAAAGGCAATAATGTCTGGCCGAGTTGAAGGTAGGAGAAGCCGGGGTAGAATCCCATATAGATGGACTGACCAAATAAAGGTGGCTACGGGGCTAAAATTTGATGAGTCAGTACGTCGGGCTGAGGACAGACTGGAGTGGAACAGACTAATTAGAAGTGTTCATGGTGATCACGATCCTCAGCATTGAGGGACCGACTTGAAAGAAGAAGATATTTGCTGAATCGACAACTTTGTGGAATAACATGATCAAATATACTAAATTAAACACTTTGATGAGACCGCTTTGATTTGTTTTGAAGTACTTACTATATAGTTTCGGAAAACACAGATCGCTCCATATACAGTTGTAATTATGAACTAAACATAAAAATACAGATATATAAAATCTAGGTACTGACAGATGGGGGAGGAGCAAATTAAAGAGGGTGGGAGGGGAGATAGCGAGGGATTTTTTAATATAATATTAATATTTAATGTTTTCACCAATTCTATTTTGTATTAAGTTAAAATTAATATAAACTTAGCTATTCATTATTTTTATCAAAAAGTGCTTCAAAATAAATTCCAGTGTTCTCACAACAAAGTGTTTCATTCAATATATTTAAATGGGGATGTTTAGTTCTTATTAAAATATTTTTTTTACAACTGTACTAAATACTTATATACATACACGTCCCGAGTGCATATCAATTTATAAATAATTAAAACTAAAACTAAATTAAAATGAAAGAAAGTAAAAACAAAAACCATATTGCATTGTAAAAAAAATTCACTTCCCAGATACAATTTATTTCGAGTTAAGACAAGTTTTAATTTTTGAATTTTGTAAAACATTAATTTTTTTAAAAGAGATTCATAATTGTTTTTTTTAATGAAATGATTTAGGTAAATCTTCCAATTTTTCCGGCATTTTTAACGAGTAAATATCTCACTGTTAGAAAATGAAAATCAAGTTGTGGTAAAGCAGGATTCAAACCTCCGATCTCTGAACCACGAGTCTGCGACACTACCAACTACCACAGGACCACAACCTGATATTTTTGTAATCTTATTTTGGGTAGCACTAAACGTCTATATTAAAACACCAGAATTAACGTAAGATCAATAAACCTCATCTCCTAGATCCATGATTCGGTGGAGCAGGTAGAGCAGTGTGGTCTGCAGAACTGGCACAGGGCGTAATTCATAGCAGAGTGGTTCCTCCTGGTCGGCAGAGCTCCGACTATACTGTTTCACGGCACACCGAGGGTCCAAGCGACCCCCTTCTGATGAACCCATCTCGTACGAAGAAACCTGGAATTAATACCTCCATTAAAGTGCTGGATATTCGTACATTTGATAAAGCAGATATTTCAATCCATTCCAGAATCCTACTCGTAATGTGAAACACTCCTTAAGCAAAAGCGGAACAAGTTTCTCTATATTCATCCACATAAAATATATAATGCATTTCATGCTGAAAAAAACACCAAATAAAATTTATAACATTTACACATCGTTATTATTTATGATACATAATTTTTTTTTACTAGAAAGCAGTCAGATATTTTTTTTTTCTTGCCTTCTTCTTCTAATTTCTTAGCCATCTCTCTACTGCTGGATTATTTTCTAACGTGTGCTTTTCTCAACCAATTTCTTCCCCCAACTGGGATCAGATCATCTACCCATCTTTTCTGGGGTCGCCCTACTGGTCTTTTGTTTTCCTGGGTGCCCATCCCTCCTTCCCCGTCTCTCTGCCGATATAGCAGACCGTATCGCTATCGTTATAGTTAATTAAATTATAAAATTAGTAACTAAACTTCGTGTAATATGTAAAGTGAATCTTTCATTTTAATACACGCAACCTGTACAACAAAACTTCTGGCAAGTCCAATTTTAATATAATCACCGTTACACAAAAACAGTTCACTACATGCCCTAAAACAGTGAAGTAATAGTAAAAATGTTGTGAAGTGATATTAATGAATATTATGTTATGTACAAATATCTAAGTGGAAACGATATGTGTGAAACCAAGATAAATAATGAAAAACATAATTCACAGTAACTTTAATTCTGTTTTTTATGTACAAATAAATCAATAAAAAACAAAATAAAATAATGTAAAAGACAATTTCCGCTTGATACCTGTCTCTGGAATTCTCTGACGAGCCTCTCTCTCTCGGGACACATATCGGGACAACATCCTTGTATAGCTCCATGTCTCGTGGTTAAAACTGCACGGACAACGCGATCCCTAATTTCCAAAGCTTTGATTTTTTCTTCGGTAGTATTCCAGGCCCGTCCAACCAATTGTTTCAATTCATCTCGGTCTATTGCTCTATTTGGTTGGTTTGCAGGTTGAGGTATACTGAAAACAAAAATAGATTTATGCTAACAATCTCGAGAGGAAAAATTTATGTTACTCTGGAGAATCTAATAGGATAATAATGTAATCTAATCTATAGGCCCAAAAATTTTTTATTCTTTTTTTACTGATAATATTTCATTGATTGCAAACTTTCAAAATTTTCCTTCGTTTAAAAAACATGCACTATCCTGGATTCAAGCTTAAGATATGAACTCTTTTCACACAAAAATATTATAACTGTCCATTATTTATTATAGGAGCAAAGATTCATTGACATTTTCTTGTATACCCACGAACAGGCCATGCCTTTGTGGGATTTTTTTGTTCACTATTAATATGTATTTCATTGCTATGTAATTATGTTTTATTTTTTTAATACTCTGTTTTATCACTTATGTTTACTGTAAAAAAACAAAAAATTTAAATAAAAAAACTAAAATAAATAAATAATCTAATCTAAAGAAGCTAAGCTAATAAGCAAAATAATAACTTTATTCAATTTTAGCACAATCAATATTATACGCTTATACGATGCAGCGCCCTATGCACCATCGGGGCGAATAAATGTTTGATGATAATGATTTTAATGAAGAAAAGGCATTGCTTATGAGTGGCAAGTAAGGAAAAGAAAGTCCTTGTTCAGGGCAGTAAATGAAATTGTTTTCTTTATAACTAGGTGGATCAAAAAGTTTGGAATAATCCTAAGCACAAATTAATATCAAACTGTATAGATGCCCATGATATCCTTGCTCAGATAAACCTTAATGTACTTCGTCGTAACTTGCGTACCGATCTTATCTTTGCTGTGGGAAATTATAAAACTAACATCGGATTCTTTTCCCCTCTGCCAAGGAACCTCAGAACAGTGAACAAAATCTCACTAAATGGTACTGTTGATGTGTTTCTACAGCAAAGGCAGGCATTTAAGAAGCAAGCGGTGTTGTCTCTCCTGACTCGCGATGTCACACTTGCCAATTCCGCCTAGATTATGCCATATTTATACCTTTTGTTAATTATACATTTTGTAAACTTAAGTTGATTTTAAGACTACAATGTTTGATTATGTCCAAATGCTTGCAGACTGGCTGGATTTCCTCCCTAGGGAGTTGTTCATATTTAAATTTATTTTAACAGAGAGGAAAAAAAAAATGAGAAGTGAATATGGAAGTCTAGGCATTTACAGGGCTTATGACCTGTCATTGGCTGGTTTAAGTGGCCACTTTACACACTGTGTAACATTCACCATTCTGCCCATGTTTGAACATCCACATTTCCTCAACTCTTCCATCTGTTGACTTTTGTGAAGTAAAAGAGCTGAAACCTTTACACAGTGTATAAAGTGGCCACTTAAACCAGCCAATGACAGGTCATAAGCCCTGTAAATGCCTAGACTTCCATATTCCCTTCTCAATTTTTTTTTCCCTCAGTTGAAATAAATTTAAATATGATTTTAAGACTGTTTAGATTAAGTATTACTCATTAATGCCAATCTATTAGGGCGTACTTAAGCCTGTTGATTGGCTTTAAAAATAATAATTTAAAAAAGAGATGGCGTTAGTATCCACTAATGTGAACCAATCATAAAAAACTTCATCCTTCATTAGACGTTTGTCAAAATTGTGCCATTTTCGTTTTTTGTATTTACAATTTACAGCAGTGAGAAGCAACCAACCCCTGTGTTTTCTTATCTGAGTTTTGTGTTTTCATTATTATTATTCGTTATAGACAGGCAGCTGATGCGCCTATATCTCGTGTACTGTTTTTTCTGAGTTCTTCTTCCTTCAAAAAAGCATCCAAACAGATTTTGAACTGGTTGACCGAAATGGAATGAACAACTGGGCTTGGCCATTTATTCCAGTCTGAAACTACCCTGCTGCCCTGCTGGAAAAGAAGTTTTTCTTGGGATTGAGGTGGAATTGGGGACGATAGAGCTTCTGGACTATCCGGACTCTGCACCTTCGAAGAAGATGATTCAAAAGTGTTTTTTTTACCACTTTTGAAAAAGTGGCTGATATTTTTTTTTTCCGAATTTCGAAATGAAAGGGGTCTAAAAAGTTGCCTTTTGGATTATTCAGAATGCAAAGAGTATAAAAAAAATAATTTGATACTACTTTTGACCCTCAACCAGAGCTTGAAGTTTTCGAAAAAGTAGATTATTTGCGCTAAGCGGGCTGTCATTTCGTATTTAAGTAAAAAAATCAGTCCAAATAAATTTTATAATGTGCATTAAACCTTATATAAGCATCTAAGGGTGAGAGTTGCACTTTGTTATGTAATAAATGGGTAACATTGTTTTAATGACCCAATGTTTTTGTCAATATTAGCCAGACGCTCAACGGAATCAGTTCCGCGGAGTGTAACCTTTTTGCATTTCAGTCGTTTTGGTATGCGCATGGAGTAAAATTCAGTGGCTATCATGAAAAAGGTAAATTCATAACTGATGCATATTACTCATCATTATTGGATCGTTTGGAAATTGCAATAGCAGAAAAACGGCCGTATTTGAAGTAAAATAAAATTATCTATCGTCACGACAATGTGCCTGCTCATTCATCGTTAGTTGCGCAAGCAAAATTGTACAAAATGGGGTTTGAACAGGTTCCCCAGCCACCGTACCAGTTCGCCAGAACTAGCCCACAGCGTCTTCTACCTGTTTCCAAACCTGAAGAGATGGCTCACTGGTGAGCGATTTTACTCAAATAAAAAACTCATGGCTGAAACTGAGGCCTATTTTGGAGAGCTTCCGAGGGACATTTTTTTGGACGGGATAAAAAAGTTAGAAAATTATTGGACTCGCTGTATTGACTTAAATGAAATGAAAAATAAAACCGAATTTGACCAAAAAATTTTTTTCTTGTTTCACTTATTCCAAGCTTTTTGATCCACCTAGTACATATACATAATTATAACATTATTATTTTAACTCTATCCTGGAATGTGCTAAACCACGCAGACAAAATTTCAGATAATCAAAATTATTATATCTAGACTTTTGCCTCTGACAAATTGTTATTTTTCATGACTATATTAAATGCAATTAATATATGCACTACTAACTGAATGATTAAGTTTATCACCCAAACACAATTATTATACTTTCATACACATACAAAATAAAAAACTGGTAGACATTAAAGTCAGTAAGCGGTTATTTACTTACATTACTATTACTGTTATAATAAAACGGATTTACCTTGGAACAGTCTCAACGGGAACAACTTTTTTTTTAGCAATATTATTTTTGAGCGGCGGACGTTTTGAGTGTAAAATGGGAGACGGTTTTTCCAATTCCATTTCTATAACAAACATACAGATAGGGGCAGTAAGTAAAATAAATTTAGAAAAGGGTCAAATTAAATAGTAAAAGGTAAATTGTTTCGAGATATCAATAAAATACTTGTTGTTAAACCTGTCTTTATCTCAGATCTAATATATTATTTCTGCTGTTGCCATTATTCTTCGATGATTCAAATCAATAGTACTAAAACGAGTTATACTGGACTTTAAAAATGTGATGATCAAGGACCAGCGCGATTTGGGATTGTTAAGTAAAAAATAACTAGTCTACTGAGACAATTTTGAAAACTTTCTAAAATAATAAATATTCAAATTGATGTACTGCATTCTCAAAGCTGTTAACAAATTCGAGCATAAAATTTTATTTGCCAAACTATACGCTATTCGCCGGCCTCGTGGTGTAATGGTCAGCACAGTTTGCCTACCGCGCAAGAGGTCTCAGGTTCGATTCCCGGCATGGTTGATATGAAATATTATTTAAAAAGGTGTTTTTAAACTAGAATATTTCATAGTCCCTGGACTGGTACCTAAGGCGTAAGACTGATCACCTTACCTTCATGTAACAAAAATGATCAAGATACGCTGCGACTGGTGTACCAATGCAGTGCCCTATGCACCATTACGTACGGAAAGGGAATGATGATACGCTATTGGTATGAAAGATCTTTTATTATTTGTAGAATCCAACCTTGTGATTGTGAACCAAATGTGATTATTCTGTGGTCAGATCAATTAAATCAAGTAAATGTAATCTCTCAAAGTACAGTTTTCTTCATTTTGACGATGATAGAAAGATTCTTACAATGATTATGATAATAATAGACTGGGTTTTGAGGTTGGTTTGTCGGCAGTTCATCTCTTAACTACGGGACACTAACTTGGGAGAATGTACGGGAGTTAACAGGCAACGAAGAAGTCTGGAGTCTGTTTACGCATGTAAATTTCTCCTAATAGGGAACAGAAATGGAATAATATAATTTTAATAAGGAAACATAATGTTAATGTTTATATAGACTGTGTGCATACTTTGTTGTCGTTGTAAGCGCGGAAGAACTTTTTGTCCTCCAGCCGACATGGCAGCGAGCTCTGCAGCAACATCCAGATCAGGTAACCAATCAGGGTCATCATTTACTTTGGGACGTTTTCTGGAAACACAATCAAAACAAGAATAATAACATCCGACAATTTGTCAAGCAAACAAAAGTGAATAAAAAAGTTTGTACTGAATATCGACATGCTCTACGTAAAGTGCTCTATCTTCAAATCTATTATTTGGCAGTAAAGAGCTTATAAGGTTTTTTCATCATATTTTTTAAATATCTAGATTATAAAAACAATAAAATGCTTTGTACTTACAGCCAATCTGCCAAACAAAATGGATTTTTTACCCTTGAAAATAGACGCACTGTATCTGAATTATGCTATTTACATAAATTATTTAAAAATAAAGTAGACTCTTTTAACCTACTCTCCAAAATTAATCTTAATGTCCCCTTTCGCGTGACAAGAAATAAGTATTTATTCCATCTGCCAGTCTGTAGCACTAACTATGCACAACACTCTTTTCTCTATCCTTCTTGCTCTAACTATAATGTTTTTTTTTATCTATTGATATATTTTACATGCCCTTAATTTATTTAAAAATAAATTAAGACTCATTATTTCTGGCTGTGATACGATTCCACTTACTATTGAATGATGCTCACACTTACACACCTGAACACTTACTCCCACACTAATACACATAAACACACATCTACACTTACTCTCATATAAATACACATAAGCACACCCTTTTGTTGTAACACAATTAAATAATATGTATGATTTTTATTTAGAAACTTCGCTGGTCCGTCTTTAAACCATATTTTTTTTAAATGTTATTATATCATTGTCAACTGTTTGTTTCTTTAAAATAAATAAATATTTTTTTCATCAAATAACCCTTTTATATGAATTGTATATGTCTGTAAATTATTTGTAAATATTTTTAAATATTTTTGTTCGTTAATATTTTTATAGACGAAGATCATATTATAATATAGAAAAAATATCTCTAAAATGTAGTTAGAGTACATAACGTAGGACATGTCAATATAAAACATTAACAATCAATAAAAAAAACTTTAAATAATAATTATCATCATGACAATTTACATAGTGTCATTTTTAGGCATATTATTTGAAGGGTACTTTAAAGTTGAGTTTTTTCTTAAAATATTTTAAATGAACAAAATTTTTAGTATGCCCAAATGTTCGTAGACAAGGCTGGATTTCACTCCCAAGTGAGACATTAAGATTGGAATTTATTGCTAAAGAGAGGAAAAGCATTTTTGAGAAGGGAATACGGAAGTCTAGGCATATACATGGCTCATAACCTGTTATTGGCTGGAATAAGCCACAAACACCAACATAAGGTAGATTAGAGGAAATGTGGATGTCTAAACATGAGCACAATGTGAATGCTAATCAGCAGGAAGTGGCCACTTAAAACCAGCCAACGACAGGTCATAAGCCCCCGCGCAGATAGCGGGATCAGACAATCACTCAGTTTGTCAAGGAGCTTGCTGTGGGTGGACACGTCCGCACACATGTTGCTACATGTCGAAATCCAAATGCCTACAAGGAGGTACTGGTTGATTAATTAGAGCTGGCGCGTTCGAAAAATTATACAAATGCATTTAAAATCCAAAGGATATTGATTTTTAAAAGGTTATATTAAATTTGAACCAAATGTGCGATCTTTTTAAAAAAAATTATGTTGGATTAGAGGGTTGTTTACATTTAAAAAAATACAATGGGTTAAGAAAATACCATATTTGAATTTATTTTTTATTTATATATTTTTTTTTTTTAATAAAAAAGAAATATTTGCGTTCTTATGATTTACCCAAATATTTAATTTTGAGGGCCATTTTCCATGTAAATAACTCACTATTAGAAAATGGAATCGAGTTGGGGTAGAGTGGGATTTGAACCGCGGACCTTCGGTCCGTGAGTCCGAGACACTAGCCACAGGACCACAACCCGATTTATATTTTGTGTTCATCATTATCGACTAATGAAATAGTAAAAAGGCTTGTTTTTTGCCCCCATTTCGGGCAGATTTTTTTTTGGAAGCGACACAATTTACGAAATTTTCTTAACTGATGTTGTTTTTTTGCACTAATTTAAAAGGGATTTTTTTTTTAAATAGCTTTGACTTAAATTTAATATAAAATTTGTTTTACTCTTTATAGGGCAAAGGCCGATATTGGTTAATATATTAACAAGTCGCTTTAAGGGTCATATTTCCAATACCACCCATAGAAATTTCAACTATATTACTTCAATGCGTTGTCCAGAATGGTTGTTGGTTAACTTATTGTTCCAACCGCGTGAAGTTGGCGCGCGAACTTGTGACGTCGCGAGCGGGATAATTTGTAATCGATGTTCATACAATACATAGCTATTATTTTTTGGTTAATTTGATAGTCTATTGACAAATAAAAAAAAATATAAGAAAACCACTGAAATTCTCCATTGTGGATGACATGTTTCTCGCATGAGCTTTTGCAAAGAACTGACGATCAATGCAGATATCGGTGTCGGGTGAAGACGCTAGAAGCGTTTGATTTAACGTATTAAGATATATCGTTTCGTGAGAAGGGACCTCGAGTAATGCATAAATGTGACGGTAATAGAAAATATTCTGCCGAGAATCGAGATAATACCTATTTTTGCTCCACGTAACGTCAAACATAAAGCCATCGTATGCTCCAGCATTGAGAATAGCCCTTTCAGCGTGTTCCCTCTTCTCATACTCAACAATACATGATTGCTTTGCAGGTCTTAACAGAATCTTGCTTATTGAACCAAATTTCTCGAAATGCTTAGCCGCTGCGCCTTCGTCATCAAAGAAAGATTCGGGCACATTTGTACAGCTGAAAAATGCAATAAGAAACACAATTAATTTAAAACAATGACTAATTTAGGTTATGTCATTTGGGAGCCGTCAAATGTTACCTTATCGGGTACCTAATAGGTTCGTCTTGCGAACCATCATCGCATAAGCCTTCGTCTTTAACGTCATCCATTTTAATTACCGTGCAAGAGAACTCAGGCAATAAATAGTTTTAATTAGAATAATTCGGCGTGACATCGATAACGACTAGAATTTAAACAACGAGAGATTATATGCCAGCATAACTTTGTACGATGGAAAAAAATGAGCGTTTTGCTGAACATCCAATTCCACTGTGGCAATAAGTATAAAATTATTAATTTCAATTAGAATACACAATAATACAAAAATATTCAAATTTTTGACAAGCAACAAGCAACAAACGAAGCATAGATCAAAGCAGAGACCAAAGACTATATACCACAGATACCCATAAATATAAATACCATATAGACTAAGCCTGCAAAATAATGACTGACGACGATCATGCGAAACAGCCCAAAGGAAACAAGTAGGGGAATTCGAGGCGGAACGGGGTAGCCAAGCTTTGATTGCAATTTGTGAGAGTTTAAAAATGAATACCATAATTCTTTGTCAATTTGTATGTTTATTTACTTATTTATCTACGAAAATACAAATGTTTAACTTACCTAAATACATCATTACTATGAAAAAATTGCGTCTAAAAAAAGACGAAATTTCCCACTCTGGGAAATGAACCCTGGACACAAAAGGGTACTCGTTCCTATTATACAACCCAATATAATTTAATTTTTTGCATGTTTTATTGTAGATACATGAAAAAATAAACTAAATACAGACATTGTGCATTTCTCATCTGTGATCTGTGCTAATATTTTTGTAATTGTTTGCATATTGGAGAATAAATCCATACACGACATGTCCGCCCAATTGTTGCAAACGCTACAAGAACACCGGCCTTCATTAACTGAACTTTCATCAGATCTGGTTACGATTATTTTTTTGACTTAGTTTTTATTCCTTTGGTTTTTTCCGTTTTAATATTACCCAAATAGCAGTGAAACTTGGTACAAACTTGATTAAGAATGATGGAAGGTAGATATGGAAAATTTGACGCAACAAGTATTCATCGAAAAATGCTGGAATATTGTTTTGTCAAATTTGACGAGACAAGTTTTTCACAAAACTTGCTTGAAGAATGTTATTTCAGAATCTGAAAGTCATACAGTAATGATCAATACATTGTCATATACATAAAAATATGGAGTAAATTCATTAAAAAAAAATTTTTAACTGTTTTATTTAATCCCAGGACTTTTCTACAAGACGGATTTTTTGGCACCACAATAGGCCGTGAGGCTCAATTACGTGGTGAATTATGGCACGGTACACCCAGCATTGAGAAAAATGACATTTAATTTTTGTGTTCTCACCGAGAATCGAACCCAGAACCTCCCGTGGGTGAGTCAAATGTCTTAACCACTTAACTATAGAGGCCACTAAATTAAATTAGTGCAGGACAAATACTAAAATAGATGTTTATTCCAAATCACATTCAGATTGGCAACACTGCTCTTGTCATAAAAAAATAACATACTATGTGGTATTTATTGAGGATATTCGTCAACAGTATATATTGAGGTCAGTAGCGGTCACACATCTCAACAGGGAAAAATACGCAAGGGTTTGTCATGTTCATAATACTAGACACTCCAATAAGGATCTGATTCTACAGAGAGGAGTCAATACTTTTTTGGCTCAAAGGCAGCAATATTATATAGGCCCGAGGGTATATAACCTAATCCCAGTTTCGTGGAAATGTGGTGGAATTGCCAGGCTGAGGAAGGTGTTGACTGCATTCGGTCGGAGGGTGTCAGAGAATTTGTTGTCCGATGTAGAAGGACGTAAGCTGGTTGCTTGTTTTACTAGTAATGACTTGGGACTTAGGATATAGAGATTTTGGTATTATTTATGTTTTCTCTGGATATTCATTGTTTACCTTTAAGACTGAAAAACCACACATTATGATAAAACTGTAAATACTTTTAAATATCATTATAAAATACATAATTTACTGCCTTAGAACGGGGAAGCTATCCCTAGTTAGGCAGTTTAGATGAACCAACAGCAAAAATAAAAAATATGTATGTTTACTTTTATTACAGAATTAATTTGTCGTATAAATAATTACTTGTTTATTGCTGTAATAAATATGTAAAATAATAAAAAATAAAAAAATATATGAAAAAAAATATTTGGCGCTATCAGATTTCACCGTTTTATTCTGTGAAATTTGAATTAATTACGCATTTACAGTTGTGTGATTTTTAAAATTTTTAATATTGTTACTCAGTTTAAAAAATAAGCTATTGATATGCCACCGAGGAAAAAACAATAAAAATGATTTTTCCGACAAAACCGACTTGTCAAAAGTTCTTTTGAAGTAAGTTTGAAAATATTTTACCATCGTTAATGATATTAATATCTCATCCATTGTATCATGCTTACAATAGTTTAAACATATTAATAATCAAATATCACAAACATTGTACTATTAAGTATGTCATTGCATCAAAACATAATAGATTGAAAAATGTTTTATTTCGTTCCAGCATACTTCCAATACTAATTTTCAAATCAAAAAGACACGCCAATGGAAAATAATGTACAAGTTTTGGTTGAAAATGCCCTCGCAAATGCAATACTTCCTTTTTTTATGAAAACCGAACAGCAATCAACAAAGAATATTGGTCAAATAAAAATTCGGAAAAAGTATGGGATGTAATTTTGTTTTATAACTGTGCATGCTAATAACTGATGTCTTATTTTATGTTACAGTCTATGATCCATTGGTCTATGATCAAAGTTCAAACCATAGAAGTAATCTCAACGCAATCTGTGCCAATCTAAATGTCAAACTGTACTAAAAAGACTCAAAAAGAGTTCCTGTGGTCCAAATGTCAGCGGTGTCAACTTAGGCGTCTAGCAGACTATATAGTTCACGGCAGTATTATGTCGTTTTTATCACTTTTCCCGCAATTTTTCACGATTCCATTCATGAAAGTAGTTCATTAATATGAAATATTCACGGTAATCTAATGCCACGAGACCGCCGAGGTGCCGAGAATGCCGGCACTTATTCTCACAGTATTATGGAGTATAATCATATGTGGAATTAGGTTATAAACGAAATGGAAGCCGATTTTTAGTATGGTTGATAACTATTTTAAAGTGTTTCGAAAGTAATTGTGATGAATTTCTTTAAATTCTACGTGCGGTAAACATTTGACAATGGCTGCAAAGTTTCCGTCATCTAGTGTTGTTTGGAGTTACTTTTCGAAAGACGATGACTCCGATAAGATGGCCAGATGTAACCAATGCCTAAAAACTTTTTCGTATCGGACATCTTTAACGAACTTAAAAAAACACCTAATGTTAAAACATAGTGGACATTTTAAAAAATTCTTAAATGAATGTAAATCATCTGTGTATAAATTTCAGCCCCCCGTAGAAGCGCCTATACCCAGCACTTCTACTTCATTACACGAAGTATTCAAAAAGGAGCTAAAGCCAAGTGTAGTCGGAAATAAAGAGATGTCCAAAAGATCACTGCGCTTAGATGAAAAAAAACACATTGATGCAATGCTTTTAAAATTAATCGTACGTACATATCAACCTTTCTCTATATTGGAAGTGGAAGATTTCATTGAATTTGTTCAAGCTTTAAATCCAAAATATGAACTCCTCCAACCTAAGACAATATCAGAAAGGCTTATTCCCCTTTTCTACAGTAAATGCCTGAAGGACCAGAAGAAACTTGTTATGGATGAAGCAATTTCTGTGTGTTTAACTATAGATTACTGGACTTCATACACGATGGATACATTTATTGAAATGACTGCACATTTCATTAATAAAAACTTCGAATTTAAAACTGTACTATTAAAATGTTTCAAAGTAGAAAGCTCCCATACATCTAACAATCTAGCGTCACTTTTACTTAATACGGCAAATGAATGGGGCATAGAGGAGAGAATAAACTTATGTGTAACTGACAATGCAGCAAATATGATTAATGCTGTTCATAGTTTAAACTGGGAACATTTAGAATGCATCGCACATAAACTAAATATTTGCTTGCAAAATGCCCTAGATCTTTTTAATTTGCCAATAAAAAAGGTAAAAATAATTGTAAACCATTACAGATCAAACAATGAAACAAAAGACAAACTATTAGATTATCAAGTTACCGTTCAGAAAATTGACGCTCCATTAGAACTCGTAGATAATGCAGTAAATAGGTGGAATTCCACTTTTTATATGTTAGATCGTTTTGTAACTTTACAAAGTGCATTGATAGCAACCATGCCAAATGTAGATGCAATTTTACCAAAACTTTCTAATGAGGAATGGTTAGCAATCAAACAACTGTGTAAGATTTTGAAACCTTTCGAACACGCCACAAGAATTTTAAGCGCAGAAAAATATGTATTTGCATCAAAAGGCATAGCTGTGATAAATGGTTTATTTGATGTTCTCTCCGAGCTGAAGAAAAAGCCTCACACTTTTAATTTCGTTATAGATATAATTAATCAACTTGAAGTCGAATTGACCCAAAGTTTCCATGATATTGAGCATTACTACAATATGGCTTTGTGCACAGTTCTTGACCCACGTTATAAATTAACTGTGTTTATAAATGAAGCGGCAACATCAGCTACAAAGCAGATGTTGAAATCAAGGATCGAAGTGATGACAGCCAAGGACAAGCAAGACATGATGTCTAAATCATTTGATAATGAAACATTTGTCACCACAAATAATGATGTCGATGATGAAATATATCTCTTCAGGCGAAGAGACAAATTGATTGAAAAGTGTAAAACTGAGACCAACATAAATCCAGCGATGTTTTCAGTCGACACAGAAAAGGAAGTTGAGACTTATCTGAACGATGAATACCCCGAAGATACTAGTGATCCTTGTTATTGGTGGAAAGTTAATCAGTACAAGTATCCTCATTTAGCAAGACTATTTCTAGAGAATTTCAACATTGTTACAACTTCAGTGCCCAGTGATAGACTATTTTCAAACGATGGCAATGACATTTCTCAAAGAAGAACCAGACTTTCAGAAAGAACGGCCCAACAGCTTGTATTTTTGAATGCTAATTTGAAAAATGAAGATTATAAAAAAATAATGCAGTGATATTAAATGTTTTACAAGATTACAATGAAGTGGGTGTCGATAAGTATAATTAATTCCAAACTATTGAACTTTTGCTCTGTAATGAGTTGGGACTTTCACTTTTATAAATTGCCCGTGTAAACATAATATAAGAGGTTGTTCAAAAATTAATTTCGTATCTTTCAAGTTATTTCAAATATATTTTTTTATTTGCTCAAATAAACAGAATCCATCCGAATACTGTCCCATTATTATCGATGGTATTTTGCCATCTTTCTAGTAGAGCCATGATCCCATCCTCATAGAATTTCTCTGGTTTGCGGGCAAAAAACTGGGACAAGTGATTTTCACAGTCAATTCTTGAATTCAATTTCTTTCCCTGTAGAGAGTTTAGAAGAGACTGGAACAAATGATAATCTGAAGGTACAAAGTCAAGACTATACGGTGGCTGGGTCAAAATTTCCCAGCCAAGCTCCCCCAGTTATTGTCGGGCGACCAAAGATGTGTGTGGCCTCCCGTTGTCCTGCTGGAAGAAGATGCCATGGGATTTTGTCAATTCTAGTCGCTTATTCTTAATTGCTTCGCTTAGTCTCGTTAATTGTTGTCAATAGTGATCCAAATCAATAGTTTTGCCAGGCTGGAGCGACTCATAGTGGATGATACCCTTGTGGTCCCACCACACGCATAGCATCACATTATTCTTCAATCCTGGCTTTGCGACTATTTCTGGAGCCTCTGATTGCTTCTTCCACGACTATTTCCGCTGTACATTGTCCTGCATGATTCATTTCTCATCTCCAGTGACCACTCGTTTCAACAGTTGCTTGTTTTTGAACTTTTTCAGCAGCTCATTTCATGCGGAAATTCGGTCCATTAAATTTTTTGCACTCAGTTCATGCGGCACCCACTTATCGAGCTTCTTGACCAATCCAGCTGAATGCAAATGGTTTGAAACAGTTACATTACCAATGCTTAACTGAGCAATCTCACGAGTGGTCACATGTGGATTTTCATAGACTTTTTCCATTATTTTGTCGACTTTTTCCGTGATGGGCCACCCCGAGCACGGTGCATCTTTGACATTGAAATTTCCTGAACAAAACCGCTTGAAACATTGTTGTGTTACACGTTTTGTTAGAGCATCGTCACCATAAACTGCACAATATTTTTCACCAGCCTGCGACGTATTTTAGGAAGCAAAACTTCAAAATACCACGAATTTCCTCGCTCGACACATTCATTTTCAAAATGGAATAAATTTTACACGATTTTACAATTTACAAAACGAAGCTTTATATTATTTAAAAACATTTTTTGAAATATCACCTTTCCAACGCGAGCCTATTTGTTTAAATCAGTACAGTGTTGCCAGAGATAATTAAGTTCAACCCCATCTTGCGACAAAATAAGAAACTACTTTTTGAACAACCTAATATTATATAATGCATACATAATCATAATAGTTTATACATAATACTGATTCATAAAATAATTCATTCATAAATTGAGACCTAATCATATTTGAATAAATGCATAGTTAGAATTATATATATTAAAATATAAGTAATAAATAAAAACATAATCAGTTGTCTATCCCGGATAATAATAGGAAATAAAGCCAGTAGAATAAAGTGTTGAAATAAACTAAAAATAACATCATCATTCCCTTCCCGCACCGAATGGTGCATAAGGCTCTGCATTGGTACACCAATCGCAGCGTATCTTGTATAATTTTTTTTAGATGAAGGTAAGATGATCACTTCAAGTACCAGTCCATGGACTATGAAATATTCTGGGTGTGAAAACACTCTTTTAAATAAATATTTCTTATTAACCATCTCGGGAATCGAACCCGAGACCACTCGCATGGTAGGCAAACGCGCTGACCATTACAACAATCGAAAATAACTGTTGTATTGAATCAATAAAAAATAATAAAAAGTTTCATCTACACTGTAAAGTTTAAACATAATAAATAAATACAGTGCGTTGGAATGTTTAATATGCCTTTTAGTGCCTGTCGGTGAACCAAGTAAACATACAAAATTCCCAATTGTCCTAGAAATGGCACTACATAGAATGACATGTTAAATGTTCACATGATTTACCATTAAATTTGGGAAGAGATCTTGTAACATTATTATACATACTTAATATTATATTTTTATCCTTTGGAGTTAAAAAAGTTTTAATTTTATGAGACAACATGCTACAAAAAAAATTATGTTATGTAAAGCATATAATACATTTCAATATATACTTTTTGTATATTTTATAATAACGTGTTTTTATTTTATTTCACACATTTCTTTAAAATAGGTGCAATCACGTACTTGAGGAACAACACATCAAATTGAATTTTGTCCACTCAAGGGCAAAATTGGCAAAAAAAGGTATTAATGATACCTCTTCAAAGAAATTGGATAAGTAAGAAGTTTAGACAAAGATTGGAATCTAAAAAAAATACTAAGATTAGGGCAATTTTTCTTTTAGATAAAACTGCTGGTATCAGTAAAATCAAATTAAAAAAAAAATGTAAATGTAAAGTGGGAAAAACAGGCAAGCCTGATATCAAAATTAAATTGTGGTAATCATTTAGATGTGACAATCCTACCTTAACATATTTGTCCATGGCAAAAAGGGGAATACGCTTTAAAAGAGACATTCCTGAAAGAATTAGAAAAAAAGGCTTGACAATGAGGAACTTCAACTTCAGCTTCAGGAACTTCAGCCCTACGGGAAATTGGATATAAATAATGTATTCTTGCGCGGGGTAAAAATTAGAGCATTAAATTGTACTGCAAAGTTTCTTGAAAATGTACGGAAAAAATAATAAAAAATATTCTGATAAAAACGCACTAATTTGAATGACGTCACTGGTTCCTTTGAATCACCCTATGATCTGAGAGCTATGGAAGATTTCCGGTCTGCTTGTCGCTTCTGGACCAATGGGAAGAACTGAATGAGAATAAGCGGAAATGAACCTCTGACGTTACACGCGGAGTTATTTCAGAAATACAAATACAAAAAATCGTAGTGTAATCGTAATACGATATATAAAAATCAAAAAAAAAAATTTTTGACTTAGTCCAAAAAATTAGTCAATAATTCATAGCATCTTCACAATATACAAATATCACCAGCAGTTTTGGCACCTTTATTCCCTCAATTAAACGCGAACAGAAAGAAGTGTCGAAAATTCTCACTTTCATCTACTTGACGTCCCATTTTGATGGCTTGTAATAAAATAAAATAATTCATGTAATTTAAAAGCAAACACAATATCTTGTGGAGCCTAAAATTATTTTCTTTCAGATGATGTAAAATTTGAAATTGACCTTTACCACTTTTTTTTACTTTTGGTGCTCATTTTTAAATTTGTAAAAAAACGGATACAACTTATGTTAGCACTCAATAAGTATTAAGTTATAAATAAAAATTAAAGCAAATTATTTTAGTGATAGCTCTTTTTTTAGAAATTGTTAGATTTAAGAACATTGTGGTAATTAAAAAAATGAATTGTTTTGACAATTACAAACAAAAATAACATAGATTTTTGGGAGCAAAAATTTTGCCTAATTTCTTATTGAAAATTATGTTAACACCAATTTAATTGGAAAAATGCCAAACTATGCTCTCCTTTTTTTGTTTTCGTTACATTGTTATATGATTTGTTTTTGTTACTTCATTTTAAGTTTGATTTTCGTTTCTTTGCTATAAATTTTAAATAAAATCCCCAGGAACAGGTATCCTTGGAAATAGGCGTCTGTATTCTTCCTCAATGATTCGAGTATTACCGTCACAAAAACCATATACAAAATGCGCATCTGGTATGTGTGTTAGGTAAGTCATCCAATTTGGACAGTTTACGAAAACAAAACTTATAAGAACTATGACTTAAATGATTTACTTTTTATTTTTATTAATGACATTTTAAAACATATTGTCAGTTTTAAAATATTTCTTTGTAAATTTTCATATTAATAAGAAAAAATCAAACAAGAAATCCGATTTATAAACAACGTTTATTTATTACAACATAATACAACTAAACATATGAATAAAATATACTTAGATAGATACACTGGTTTCTATTATAAAGTTACTATGGCCAAAGTATAGCTTCCAACAAAATTCATTAAAGGTACGTAGTTATAATATACATAATCAGTAGAAGTGATAATGACAAGAGATTTCAGGTAAATACACTAGCAGTAAGAATCTAAACACAAGATTTAGCTAACCTATGAATAGAAGTAGACCTTATAGCTAGTCATAATCCTTAAACTGGCACAGCTTGCAGAACTACATTGTTTTATGTTCCTAATACTCGGGATTATAAGATGTCAGTAAAATTTGCAATTATTGGAAACTAAATTCAAAAGCATACACAAAAGAAGTGTCGAATTTATTTTGTGATCGATAAAGATAAAAATATTAATTCGGCTAAGGATTAAATTAACACAACAAATATTGACGTGGTGTACGTTCAATACTACGTATGAAATAAAAGATTTTTTAAATTATCATAATATAGCGCTTAAACATTTATAAAAAACATGTTCAAACTAAATGCAAACGATAAACACGTAAATAGGTTTCAAATATGAAGGAAGAAATTAGTTGCAGTGATTGTGTGGTAACTGCAGTATGGGAATTATTTAAAAACTACCATTTCAATGTTTTAAGGTCCTGTTGAGTCAATTTGAACAAACAGAATGACATATGTAAGTGATTACTCGTATTACTTTTTAAAATAAAATATAAAACTTTGATAAAACATAAATATAATACTTACAGAACAACAAAAAGTAAAAAAATATTTTATTCAAGTATAAATATTTCACAATTACTTAGGTATATCAAAGTACAATTTACATAATTTACAATTCTAATATAATATAAAACATCGAACATGAGAGATAAATATGTATATTTATAAGCTTTAATGCATTTACATTGAGAAGCATATATGTATGCACTGCCTGAATCAGCATTAAAATTCTACATAAATATTATTCCGTAAGCACCATAGAATATAATTTTATTTAACTACAAGGGCTACTTTGACTATGCGAGAACTTGGATGAGACTCTATGAAGGAAATTCATTACATAAATATGAAAACATATACAGGCGGTCCTCGACTTTCACACATTCTACTTTTGCACATTTTTAAAATCATGTTTTTTACATATTTTTATCAATAATTTAAAAATTGTTCGCTTCCATGCAGTTCGGTCAAACAGTGATAGCTACGTTTAACCGTTTAAAACACATTTAAATTTATAACGGTATTATATGAGAAAAATAATGAATCAGGCCATGAAAGGAAACAGATGGGGATGATGTGCCTACATTAAGAGAATTTTGGAACAACTGTAATATATGGGACGCAATAAGCGATGTTGGAGACTTGTGGGCTGAAATAAAAGTGTCAACAATGAAAGGTTCCTGGAAACAATTATGCCCACGAATGAGGAGTGATTTTTTAAATTCTGAAGAAACTATGGAAACTATTGCAGACAAAATAGTTAGCCTAATGAATGAACTAAACTTGGATGTCAACAACGAAGATGTAAAGGAGTTGATTAAATCTTACTCAGCACCCCTTTACAATGAATACTTAATTGAGTAACTGGTAAATAATTTTACTAAAAATAATTGTGTATTTACACAGTGAAAGTGAGGAAGAAGAAGCTTATAAAATTGTCTAAGACATAGACAATCAAAAATATTAATGAAGTCTTCATCCATGTTGATAATTTTTTTACTATCATGGAAGAATATGATCCCAATGGAGAACATAATATATCGATAGAACGTAGATAAATATTTCAAAATACAATTTTTGATGTTTTTTTTTACATTCCTCGACTTTCGAACATTCAACATTTGCACACATTTTCAAGAACCAATTATGTGCGAAAGTCGAGGGCCTACTGTAGTCTAAATTTGCGAATTTGATCTATAAGATGCATTTAAATGCATTGAAATCCATAATCAATAATAACAATAATATTTTTTTAAATTGACAGCCTTAGTGTAGTTTAGAAACACATAATATGTCACGAGTAATTTTACACTACATACATAACTAAAGTTTTTGTGTTTTTTTTGTTTTACATAAAGCTAAATACTGTAGTCATGCAACACTTGAATATAAATAGTTAAAAACATGTCATACCAAAAACATAACTAAAGCATAGGTATATGCATACTCAAGAATGTTTAGTATTGTTTTAGATAATTCAATGTATAATATTTGTATGTTATTCACAACACCAAAACGTCAAATGTAAATTTAAATACTTATAAAAATACACATACATAAAAACCATTATGTACTTCTCTTCGGAAATAAATAAAACTACATAATATTTTCTAGTGATTATGATAAACATTTAGCAAAATGTGGCGTTACAAACATATTACTAGTACCCTCTTCACAGGCTTTCTACAACCAAAATACAGCTGTTCTCTTTTATCTAGCACCAAAAAATAAATAGTATTTCGTTAACCACATTCTATAACTCAATCTATCGTAAGTGAACAAAAGCCAGTCTAAAGAAAACAACTGCATTTACAACAGGTCTTTATATAGTTGAACACATACCTATATAAATTTACAAATGTACAAAACAAAATATTTACAATATACAAATTTAAATTTATAACTTTGTTTCCCAAACAACAACATGCGCATCCATCTTATTAGGATCCTTGGCAGGGGATGGAACTAATCCTCTCTGCTTGTCTGAAGAGCACGAAGATTGCCTCCAATTGACGTACCCTCTCCCTCCCATTAATGTTATCACAGTCTTCTTAGTACTGTCATTGAATGCATTACCTTTACCGTTGATATTCTTCTTGTTCTTATTGTTGCCCTTTTCGGCGACTTCTTGAGCTACGGAATTATTTCTAGACACAGATCTACTGTTTGGTGTCACATTTAAAGCATTTCCATTGTTAAAGCTAGAGTTGAGCGAGGAAGTAATGTTCCCGACGTTGACTGTAATATTTACAACATCGGATGTTCCGTTGCTCAATTGAATTGTTCGGCTGGCGTTACTGTTATTACGAGATATACTTCTGCCGATACCACCTCGGAGAGCCATACTTTCTTCGCTTCCCGATGAAGTATAGAGGCTCGAAGAGCGGGAATCCACAGACCAGTTGGAGAGATCTAGCGAGCGAGGTCTGGATACTTTCATTCGTAATTTGCGGTCAAGTGTGCTAACTTTGGCGGGGATAGTGGCTAGTTCAGGATCACTGCGACGCAGAGCTTCGTACGTAGGTTCCACCATAGTACCGGGTTCTCCTTCGCAATCCTTAACGTACATTAATTCTCCGTACAAGCCGTATACGTCACAAGCATCGCCAGAACCTTGAGACGAGGAAGTAGAGCAGAACAGAGTGCCACCGGCTCCCGCACCCAAACCTCTCGGGAGAGTCTTAGAGAGACGAGACATTTCGTTATCTTTAGAACGACGGCGCCTGAGAACGACTGGACTACTTGTCAGTTGATGTTTTAATTTAGCGGAAATTGTTTGCATCGAATTATCTGAAAGCTGCTTTTCCAATTTCTGCCTGTCAGTTTCTTTTTTGTCTACGGTATCTAAAGATTTTTCTTCAGTCTGGTTTTTTTCCGGTACAGGTTCAGTTTCTTTAAGGTCAGCATCCTTTGAAATCACAGGAGGAATTTCTTTATTATTTTGACAATTGTAGTAAGGATTGACATTGTATGTCCTAGGTTGCAGGGATAAGAGGAAAGTGATGGGTCCGAAGTGAGAATGGTATGATATGTTAACCCGGCCACTTATAATGGGAACTCCTTCTAATCTGGGGAGAGGAATAGTCAGACTGATGCCAGCGCTGGTCCCGACCCACAGTAAGCCCCGACAAGCTAGAAGTGCAGATACAGTGACCGCATTGCGACCTCCGCTTACGGAGCAATCTCTTCCACTTGAATTTCCATTGCCCATTACTCTCAAGACATTAGAAGCAAGATTTATATCTTGAAGGTGTTTGAATGTCTCAGTGTGATATAAACAGATGGTACTAGAGTTCTTAAGAGAAATCCAAAGTCCGACACCGGAGTGAGCCATAAGGTTAACATTACCAACATGCTCATGTTGAACACTGAAACTCTTCTGAATGTCTCCTGTCAGTCCACTGACAACCCACACTTTCTTTCCGCAGGCTGCATACACACTCATGTTTATGGGGAGTAGATAAGATACTGGATCTGTTCCGAGGTTGATTGTAACCGGGTCTTTGAGTGACCACGCACCAGACATATCTCGGTGGAAAATCAGAATATTACCATTTCCAAGGGCTACAAAAACACAATCACAGTGATACTTGATTTGAGTTATGACACCTGGGACAGTCGTCTGTGAGATAAGATCCTGTTTCTCTGGTTCCATAGCAGCGTAAAGAAATATTTTGCGAGTATCAGTTCCCAACCAAACTGAATCGCTAGTTGTCAAATTCTCTTCGGACACACCTTTAACGAACTCCATAGCTGTAACCTATAAAAAGAAAAAAAAAGTCATTTTAAAAATATTTGACCTATCGGTTTTAATGAATTTATGTACTTAAAAAAAAATTTAAACCCTAGTAAAAACAGCAGTACATAGTGAAATATAACGTTTTCATTATAACCAATCATAAAACGAGCCTCATATAACTGAATGATGCCAGTATAAAAATCCCATTTCTACTCTTTTTGAGACTACGATGCTCATACTGCCAAGCGCATGTTTCATCATCATGTCCCTATCAGCACTCTGTGGTGCATAGGGCTCTGCATTGGTACGCCAAATGTGATGCATAGGGCACTAAATTGGTACACCAAACGCAGCGTATATAAAGTGATCGGTCTTACACTTCAGGTGCCAGTCCAAAGACTATAAAATACTTAACTTACGTAAAATCACATTTAAAAACCAATATTTTATGTCATCCTTCCTGGGATTCGAATACAGAACCACAAGCATGGTAGGCAAATGTGCCAATCACTACACTATAAGACAGACTTTTCTCCACTCGATTTCCTTTTTTTTAGAGCAGCCATCGAGTTGAAAACACTCGTCCAGGGCTCTGGTTCTAGCATGTTTTCATAAGTGAAGAACCATAAGAACGTCAGCACCCTAAATTGTTTTTTTGAGTTGATGTGTCAGTGAGTCAATGTGTCATCGAGTCAATGTGTCATGGAGTAAATATGTCTCGAGTTACCTGAGTCTCGACAAGATTAAACGCCCCCACGTCTCTAAGCTGCGCGGCATGTTGGTTGTGCTGCGCGAGCACGGCGATGTGGCTGCTGGCCCCGTCCGTGGTGCATACCCACAGGTACCCCCGGGGGCCCTTCCTGCGCCGAGCACGTGCCGCCGCCCCCCCCGCCCCCACCACGGTGCACACTGGCGGACTCACACTGTAGTAACATCCACAGCGCACCTAAAAACCATAAATAATTTACATTTTAGATTTCTTTCAAAAAAACAACAATACTGTGGAGGCAACAAGTGGTGAACAAAAGCATTAATTTTTTTACAAGGAAAGAATTATTTTAATTAGTATGTTTTAATGGAAAGTGGTATTCTGCAGAGTGAGTTATTTCTGATGTGTATCATTTTTGAGTGATCCCATGTAAGTTGGATTCGTTCCGACGTTTCGGTTACCATTGCAGGAGCTGTGGGTAAAACTATTGGTAAACAGTTTAACCTGAAGATGGCTCTTGCAAAGGTAGCCAAAATGTCGTAACGAATCCAACTTACATGGGATCATCCAAAAAAGATACGCATTGATAACAATGACCGTGAAAACCTACGCACCTATTTGAGTTATTTCAATTTAAAAAACAGTATTTGACATATTGATAATAAGATCATGTGACATTGTAAAATGATATATAAATCGATGGTTTTTCTATATACATGTCATTAACAGTCTAAATTTTGAATTTCAATGTTATCTGGAAATACAAGTGAAATAAATACTGCGTCTTAACTGTGAGGCCATACACTATTTGACATGAATTTTATGACCCCAAGTTGGTACACGCCCAGAGGTTAATAGAATGCAGATTTAATTTATTTTTTTACTAGAGAATTTAAGCCAAAGTAAAAAAAAACATAATACATAAGACTGCCTAAGACATATTTGACTCAGACACAAAAATTAAATGTGATTTTTCTCAATCCTGGGTGTTTTGTGCTGTAATTTACCACTGTGATTCTCCTGGCCTGTTTAGTGCAAAAGAAAGTAAAATGAAATCGACTCTCACACTGTAGATATTTATTTATCTATTTACAATATTGTGCTTTTTAAAAATATTTTAACATTTGGGAATAAACAAAGAAAATTTGATAAACAGACATAATTGACAAAATGTTCAGACAGTTTTAAACACAACATATGTTTATATTATTTATACAATTATACTTTGAGTAAAAAAGAAGATGAACATAAAAACAATATTGTTTTAGTAAATTGCAAAATGAACTCTCAGTAAACAGAGCAAATTTAGGATGGTGGTAAATATGAAAAAATAACATTAGTATGTATTTACCAATAAAATTACAAATGTAATTAAAATTGACTGTAATTGAAATAATAATAATAATAATGATTTATTAACAGTACAACAAAATTATTATAATAATCTACATATTTGTGGTAATATATTTATCGGGATTGTATGTAGTCTGTTGTATGATTGTATGTAATAATCTACATATTTGTGGTAATATATTTATCGGGATTGTATGTAGTCTGTTGTATGTAATAATCTACATATTTGTGGTAATATATTTATCGGGATTGTATGTAGTCTACTTAATTAACAACCTGTTTCAAGGCAGAGATTTTTGTATGCAATGCAAAATAATAAATAAAATGAAACTAACTTCAGTTTGATGCTGTGAATTGTAGACAGGTTGAGCCTTTACGAAGAGGGGCATCTTGGTGGAGGGTCTTTGTTCCTGCTCAAGAACTTCCCAAGCAGGAGAGTTGTTCGGATCCAAGGCCAGTTGGGCGAGACGAAGTTCCGTCACCCAGTCCTTCTTCACACTCGGACTCTCTGTCTGGAATGTGTAAGTCTCCTCCTTGCCTGACTTGTTCCTAGCTACTATCTGTAGGCAGCACGAGTCTACCCACGCCATTTCTTCATCTTTCCTCTGAAAAAATTAAAGACTCAATTAGTACTCCATAACACAGCGTATACAATATTCGATAAAATAAAAGTAATACCTTCAGAAGAAAATCGTTAGTAAACAGGAAAATGATTTTGTACTGTTGAATTGAGTTGATAAATATCAAATGCCAGTACGTCCGCAACAACCCACCACAATGTCCATGTGGACCTACTAGCTTCTGAATTGAAACTGAGTTTTTTGACAGTGCTTTCAGTGATAAGGACATGTTTTAATGTGAATAGTACTGAAATGACCTTTTTTTTTTACTACATTTTGTCGAACAAATGTCAAAAAAAAATTGGGTGGACATACTGGCGTTTGATATTTATCAACTCAATTGTGGAGATGCATGAAAATGAAATTTGTTTAGGACCATGTCACAATGGATGTGAAAATCAATTGAAATGAGAAAAAAAAAAACATCAATAGGGGTGGTTAGATCAGGTGATACCATCTCACCTAAATTATTTACTTTAGCCCTATAAAATATCTTTGAAACTTTAGATTAAGAGCATAGGGGAGTAAACATTGATAGTATGAACCACCATTGTTTCACGGATGACATCGTGCTCATTAGTCATCACTAATGAGCACGATGTTTATTTCCAGACCCACTTTTAGGGAAGCACGATGTTCATTTCCAGACCCACTGATCATCATCAGGAAGAATTAAATGACACGATGGAGGAGCTCCATGACACTTCCTTAAAAGTGGGTCTGGAAATGAACATCTCCAAAACTAAAATCTTAAGTCCATCTAACAGCAATTTGAAAATAAACAACTAAATAATTGAGGCTGTTGAAGAATATGTATACTTTGGACATAGAATCAAATTGAGGAAAGGGAACTAAATAGCAGAAATACTTAGAAGAATTGGACTAAGGGCAGCTTTCGGTAAACTCGATCACATCCTCAAAAACACGAAAGTTCCGATAAACTTAAAAATAAAATTAAAGTGTTCAGCGGTCTATGGAACAGCAAATGTTAGCAATAAGTCCGAGGGACAAAATTAGAAATGAAGAGATCAGACACCGAACAAAGGTCGCCGACATAGTAGACCTTATCGCTAAATTAAATGGCAATGGGCGGGTCATGTTGCGAGACAGAAGTGAGAGATGGACACCCAGAGTCCTGAAATAGAGACTGTTGGAAAACAAAAGGCCACACCTAGAAAATATGGGTAGGTGTTGTGATCCCAGTTGCGTGAAGAAATTGGTCAAGAAAAGCACACGATAAAAAAGAATGGAAAATATTAGAAGAGGCCATTATCCAGCAGTGAAGAGATGGCTAAGAAAGAAGAAGAAATTGAAAAAAAAAACTGCAAAAAAAAATTGCAAATGCAATGTGGCTCAATCAATAAATGAAATGAAATAAAAGATAAATTAATTAGATCTACTCCTATTCTAACACTTATTTTCACAAACTTTTATCTGTATAAAAACATTCTTACTATCATTTGTCTCTTTTTTATTTTTTACATAACTTTAAAAAAATTTACATTTGTTTTATTTTTAATGACTTCCAAGTATTCCTTCGTACATTTTTAGTCCCTTGTAAGAAGACAATTTTGAGACTTGTTTTTTTTTATTTTCTGACCTGATTTTAGCTCCTCTTGTTACATATTCATGAAAATAATCATTATTTTGCATTTACCGTGAAAACATCTTGGTATTAACCCTTTAATCATTTTGTTAATTTCTTTAGAAATATTATATTTGATTCTCTAGTCACTTGATATACTATCCAGAGGTTTTGTCATTGTCTTAATTTTTGTTCGTCACTACACTTATTACTGCCAGATTATATGGATTGGTTTATTTTTCATTATCTGAAGTCTAATCAAATCAGCATCATTACTTAGATACAAAATACTAGAGCAATAATATTATAATCAATGTAGGAAACAATCATAGTTTTAAATTAAAGCAATGAAGTTTTCAAATTAAGTTTATTTCTAATGCTTCCTTGTGCAGTTTTAATTGTGTAATCTGTATTTCTTGTGGAAGTAAATTATTTAAGGTTTACACTTACTTGAATACTCTTCTGGATTTGTTGCAAAATTCTTTTTGTGACATCTTGGCCTATCTCATTGTACTGGCCACGTAACGTTCCCGCCAGGTCAGCGATACGGGACACCACTTCGTAGTCGTGCATCAGGACAGACATCTCTCCGCACAGGGAATCTGCTCCCACTACACCTCCTCCTCCTCCTCCCTCACCTGATCCTGTGGACTTTAGGCTTCCACCTCGATGGAGACCTAAAAAAGAAATAATATAGTTTTACAAAACTAATTATAATTTTTATTTTATTTTAAATATTACTTTGACAAATATTATTTTGACACTATTTTACGTTGGTAATATAATTTAGGTTTTTTAAATAATAAAAAATAATAGGAGCAAAAGCTCCAATTTAATCATTTTAACACCTTAGTAATTTGGACACATAATTACAAATGCATGTGTTACTTACATTTTATTTGCATATATTTCTCGATGGATCTCCCGAGATAATAATTTTGACATATTATTATCATCAGTTGAATTCCATTGTTTAGTTTCATTTTCCTTTAACTATAATTTTTCACCTCATCAGTAATCACCCACATCATCACATTTGAATTAAATGAAAGCCTTTGATAGTAATGAAGAAAAGTAAAACTAAACCGAGATTGGGTGATTGATACCTCAAATAAAATAAATTTTAAATTGGCTGTTTCACAAGTAAAATTTCAATGTTTTTAAAAAAAATGTGCAATAGGATTGTACAAAAAATGTATTTGATATGGGAAAACTTAAAAAAATTGAAAGCAGGTGAAAATTTAAAAAAAGGTAAATGAATTTACGCATTTAAAAATGTATCCACAAATTTAAAAAATATCAAATATCTGTTGTGTAATTGATAATCAGAGACATAAATATAAAATAATATTGATAAGAGATTTTGATTAACCCAACTAACCTGCGGTTAGTATCCTACTTAGAGTCGGTGAAGCACTGCTGTCCATAATTTCCAGGTCGGCTACTGGATGCATCCACTTGAGACTGAGCCTTTCGCTGGCTCCAAACTCCTCAGACTGACGCGGTGCCACAGATACACACACTACCAAGTCATTCAGCAAAAGCAAACGGCGGGATTTGCTTTTTGTAATCATACCAGCTTGATTAAATTCCTATAAAAAATTAAGAAGCAAATAGTGAGGATTTAGAATAAAATTTAAATACACAACATGTATTTTTATACATACTTAAATCATCTTTATAACTGTAAGAAGGGGCTAATATCCCAACCACGCATGTGCTCTGTAGCTACAAGACATGTTGTAATCTAGCTACTATGTGTATAAAAATCAGCCAATTATTATTATGTAGATAGTGCAAATTATCAAATATGAGCTCGGATTCTGGTCCAGAGAAACATTACAGTTTGTGATTTGAAGTCAGAAATAAAATATTCTAGCTGCCTAAAAAAAAGTTATATTCATACCATTAAAAATGCAAGACTCACAAGTTGGGTGACGTTATCTTCACGCAGGAGATGCCTATTACCATCAGTGAGTGGTCTAGCTGAAGAGAACTTCCCGCTGATGTGTCGAAGCATCTCTCGGAAGGCCTGAGTTTGTTCAGCTTCCCGTTTCCTCTCGTTGAGCATCTCTGCCAAGCTCTCCAGCTGCGTCAGGGCTAGCTGGAGAGACATGCGGTCATGGTGACCTTGGGGAGTATGCTTGAGAAGATCCTGGAAGAATGAAAGATAGTCAAATAAAAGAAGGAGAAATTTATATGGCGGTTTTGACAAAAAATATCTTTAGTGATGATAATTATTTTTGCTTAGTAGTAGAATCAACGGCTAATATTTAAATTCATTGTACAAAAACTAAGGCTAAGATGATTGTATAAACTAGTTCTTGTATTTAAAAGAACATAATAAAATTTTCACTGCATTGACGGTGTAAAGGCAAATTTTACTATGCGACATGTAGCAACTTTACGAGCCAATTAAAGATTTTTTCTTTATTTAATAAAAAAACTCATATAAGTTTACACCAACAACAACTTACATCTATTATTATATTGGCGTGATTCCTACATAATTTAAATAAAAATTAAAAATATAAATAAAGTTTAAAAAAAAATTATTTGGCTCTTCTGTAAGGGATACATATCTCTTAGTAAATTTTCCTTTTCCAGCGTCAATATGCTCGGCTATTTATTTTTTTCATAGACTTGTAATTTTTTTAGCTTCACTTTTTTTAAAGAAAATATATAATTATAAAGGTTTTTTTTTAAATTTTGAGCTTCACTTTTTGGTCAAGTAAGGTAAGTAATTTATTTATTTGTTCTTTTACAATTTATGTACTCCATTTTTAACATTAAAGAGAATGCTGGTCCTCACTGGCCCTAACTGGTGTCCCGTGTCCCGTGCCGAGGAAAACATTTTATACCATTTTGAAATATGCCTTATTAAACATATTCAAATCATATTCTTAAATACATATAAAACATAATAAAAACACATAAAACTCACAAATAAAAAGATCTATTATAATTGTAAAGGTTTTTTTGTAGATAAAATGAACCAACTGACAAAATAGTAAAAACTTTGTATTCAAAGTTTTAACTATATGAGCTTCTTGCGTAATGTAAGGAATGTAGGTATATTGTTGGTGACAATAATATATCTACAGTCGTCTGCATACCCACAGAGCTTGGCAAGTCATTCTAGATTTGTCTCTCCTAGTAAACAGTCGCTCTCTAACCAAAGTATAATAAGTATTTATAATAAACCACAGTCAACTACATAAAGTCTTATTACTAATCTTCATATACCACCATAGGGTATAACACCTAATAATTTAGATAAATTATTTCGATATTCTTAATTAACATGGATGTTTTGTACAAAAAGAACCAGGAAAAAAAGATTTTTGGAATTCACTGATTACACAAGTGTAATACATTTAAGCAATGAGTTTACTTCACCTTTAAGATAAGGGTTGGTTCACTTCACCAGCAATGGGCTCAAATAACTAAAAATTTCGTATATAATATTGCATTTTTGTGATAAAATACTATACAAAATAAAATTTTGTATTTGGGCCACACTTTGTTGCACAAAAAAAATTACAAAAGCATAAATATTTTCCATTTTCAAACTACTTTGAAAAACTCATTATTCGTTTAAACAAACCTGAAGGAAAAGAATAAACTGTGGAAATCTCTGGACGGGTTTCACCATCAGACCGAAGAAGGAAAGGCGATCGTGGGCACTGATCTGCTTCACCTTGAGGAAGTCAGCGAGGGCTGACTTGCGCTTTGCCTCCATCTTTGCAAGGTCCATGGCCACCGAGAAGTTGTTAATAAAACCAGAGTATATGTCCAGAACGATGGCTTTGGAAAACGAAGCCACGAAGACATCACCTGAAATCAGAAATACTTCATGAAAAACCCAATATAAAATACGAAATTTTTCTTAGAAGGTATATATAACATTGTTGTTATTCATTATATATGTAAATAAAATAAAAACTACATATTTGTTTTTCACCAATTTTCGAAGCTTCTACCTAATTTATTTATTTATTCAAGAAAACAACAAAAAAATACAACGTTTACAAATTAACCAAAATTATAGGTCAATTATAGTATAATAAGTGTAATTTTAACTGTTTCTTAATACTAAATCTAATACAAATGGAGGTAATAAGTTCTTATGTCAAGTAGTATTTTGTGTTTGTGAAGGTATGGAGGGAGAGGTAAGGGGAAAAGAAAATCGATCATTTACACTTCTAAAATTAGACAGGAGTGGACTAGAGGAAATTTTGTTTACGTGATTATTTGTTATTTATCAATATTTTAATTTGTAAATTATCTAATTTGAATGTTTTATTTTGAACACATAGAGCCTTTAACCCAGTGTTCATTAAAATTATGATTAATTTCCATCAGATGGTTTGCGAATTAGGAAAAAATGTGGAAAAATATTAATTTGAATGTTAATATTTATTAATTAGTGAGGAATTAGATTTATGTAAATATAACTCAGGTTAGGTTATAATTGGCAATATGATTGCATACCACGGTATACTAGTAAGTCCACTTAGTAGCCATTAGCAAAGTATTACAAACATTAATTTACCCATTAGACTAACAGCTACAAGCTAAGGTAATTGATTTAAAATGCAATTATTATTGGCAGCTGAAGTTTGCGATGATCCAAGGCATTTCATTACCTTATAGTTTAATAAATAAACAAGATCAAGAGAAGTAATAAAGTTCATAATTACATCTCAGAGGAATTTATTTTAGTCTAGTGATTCGTCATTTTTCATTAATGGCGGGGTCATCTCTGTTACACAATAAACATTTCTAAATATGAACGACTTATCCACATGCCCCAGTTTTAAGATAATCAATAAAAACTACCTGAGTAAATAATTTTATTATAAAATTTTTAATATGATTGGTTTATTAGCGTTCAGAAAAATAGAGTGGAAAATCCAAGAAGCTGACAAACTCAACTTCCTAGAAAATTGGTGTTTATAAAATAAAGTTTTTATTTAGTTGACAGGATGATACTTAAACCCACTTCATTTGTTACATCTATAACCACAGGTCTCATCAGACTCGTGACATTGTCAGACTGGTATGGTTTTTAAGAAGTTTAAACTATAAATAAACTGTAAAATAAAAGTGTGTTAAGTAAAAGTACTTGAATTTTTATATAAAAATACACAATATGTTAGTGTTAGAAATGATTGTGGCAAAAAGTTAATTGTTCAGGGGAGGGTACTGTTTGTTTCTGAAGCAATTTTAGGTTTAAAATGAATTAAATCTACATAGCCATTTTCTTTCACGATTAAAAATAGCAAATGTATTTGTGTTACAATGACTTTTTTGATCTAAAGCACATTTTAAGCGAAAAATATCAATATGCTGTTGCTTACGTTACTTTTCCCTATAAAATATGTCAACACACTTTTTTACACAGCAATGACAAACATATTTTTGTCAAATTTCTCAAAGTGACCGAAGTACTTATAATACAAAACGGATGTTTATTTAGGAGTACTCTCTGATGCCTAACTCATTTTAAACAAAATTCGACATAGGCACTTTTAGCATTAACACCCTGATATGAATCATATTTGATATTGTATATAATAGATACAATTATTAAATTATTAAATAATGAAAATAAATTAAATCTTTACCTAGTTTTTCATCTCTATCCCAAGCTCTCACACAGTCAGCAAGGGCTATTCTGAATAAAGTATGACATTGCAGAATATCCGGAAGGCGATGGAACAGCGTAGAAATCTTGGATGAACTCAAGATAGCTGGACTGCTTTCTTCCAATGGTTTCTTGTAGTCCTGTTACAAATTAAATGCAATAAAGTAAAAGACTTGATTACTTCATGAATCGAAGATGAAATGAAAATAATTTATAACATTTATATCCATCCACAACTTGGCATTGACAAATAAATAAATAAAACAAAAAACATTTAAAATTTAAATGAATGTTTTTAGATTCTATATTTAAATAGGACAGATCATAAAAAAATATGACATATTAGGTAGATACTGTAACTGAGTAAGAACTGAATTATTTATTTATTGTCATAAGACAAAATACAAGGTTTTTATACTTTACATATTACATTACATTACATATTTTATTTCTACGAAATATTCCCAATCAGCAAAAGTGCTGGTATGGGGGGATATTATATATAATAACACAATAGTTTAAATAAAAAGTCGATAAAATGACATCACATATCACTCGTCACACGGGCTTAAGAACTGTTTTATTAAAAAAGTAAATTCCAACTTATTTTGAGACGATTTGAAAATTGAAAAAAAGCATACAGAGTGATTTAGCAATGTTGTATTATATTATTAGAGAATTGACTTTAAAGTGGTTGTCAACTATTATAGCAATAATATTGTGTTGTCTTCAGAGATCTGTAAAAACGAGAGAGTAAATCACGATACACATGCAAACATTAGTGTGTACTCTCACCATAGCTGGTACACTGGCTGTTCATTTTTATTATTTTTGTAGGTACTTTAAATATATTGAATTTAAGTAATGGATTGAATTTAAGTAAATAAACTGGATTGAATTTAAGAATTAAATGTTACATTTGTTCAGTTTTTCACAGCTGCAGTATTTACAGTATTTTCTCATCACATTCGATGTCATTTTTTTCGTAACGCGTCATATTATCAAGACGAAAGTACATTGGAAAATGAAGGCAAGGAAGGCAATTACCCACCAACTGACACGCTATCGACTACGTACGTGTAACGTGTGTATTTAATTATACGTCATTGGCTTACATTTACAAGACGTTGCAAAGTGGCGACATATGAGTTTTCGCTGTGCACAATGGCGGCGACAATATGGCGCCTTTTGAGTTGCTGTGGCGACAGTCCGGGAGGCGGGGCAGGGAGGGCTGGTGGTGCCTGACGACGCTCCCAACGTCCAAGAGCCGTTAGTCCAGCTAATCCACCCAACCCTGGGCCGCAGACTGTGTCTTCGTCCACCTAAACAATAAAAACGTTTGATTGATTGAATCGACATTTACTTTATAACACTTCAGTATGAATTATATTTAAAAAAATAAATAAACGTTATTACAATTTTACTGAGTTTCTACAATTTTTATACAAGGTATAACTGTACAAAATTAACCCTAATAGTCCCTAGGGACCATTTGATTTTATACATTCAGTAAAAGCCCGGATCAGTAAATACAGGGTGTTCATTAAACCCTGTCACATCCGAAACCATGATGATCAGTATGAGCGAGAAGACATATTGGCACATCAAAATATTTTTTTAAAAAGAATAAAATTTAAAAAAATAAAATATCAAAAAAAGCAAATGGTTGTTTACTTCTGCAGTGGTGAAACGAGGAGGGGGGGGGGAGGGAGTCTGATGCCGGAAGGTTCCGGGTTCGATTCCCGGTGAGAACACAAAAATTAAAAATGTGATTTTTCTCAAGCCTGGGTGCTCTGTGATGTAATTCACCACTGTAATTAGGCCTCATGGCCTGTTGTGGTGCAAAAAAAAAAAAAATGTTAAAAAAAAAAAAAATGCTGCGCCGCGCTCCCCTCACTTCTCCCCTGCAGAAGTAAGCAACCATTTGTTTTTTTTAATGATTTATTTTTAAAAAAAATCTTTGTTTTAAATATTTTTTAAATATGCTAATATGTCTTCTTGCCCATACTGATCATCGTGGTTTCGGATGTGACAGGGTTTAAAGAACACCTGTTTATGGAAGCATGCAATAAATTAATAAATAAAAGCTGTTCCTAATAACTATACTAATAAATTAAATTACGTTTACATCTCATTAAAAAAAACTTTTATAATACTTAGGTTTAAGTTACATAAAACTTTATTTGTGTTTTTTTCTATTACAATGTACATTTATATATCTACTTAAGTCTATAACTGTAACTTTCCAAAAAAGAGACTAGCTCTAGTGCTTGGATATAAATTCAAATTTAAGATTTCAACGATGTATTAATGTAAAAAAGGTCAACTCAACAAGGTTGGACTCAATTTTGGAAGATTTGTGAACTTTATGAAAATCGATAAACCCGAAAAGTCGGTAGCGTCAATAATGTTGAAATACCTGTAATCTGCCGATACGATCTTTAATTATTTACCTCGGGTAGTTGGGGCATCTTGGCCGGGGAGGGCTCGGCGGCCACGTCGTACTGGTGGGCGGAGCCCCTGCGCACACTGAACCATCGGCTCAGGCGGCCCCCGGGGCTCAGGTCCCCGGGCAGGGAGGCGCAGTCGGGCGCGGGCGGCGCCGGGGGCGCGCCGGGCGAGCCCCCGCCACCGCCGCCGCGCCAGCGGTCGCACAGCGTGCGCGCCTTGTTCAGCGTATTGCGCAGGTTGCCATTGGACCTGGAAAGAAACAAACAACTCGTTAATCTTCATTTGGAAACTCATCATCTCTCCTCTATCTAGTAAGGTGTCTAGCGAATAACCTCTTTGGAACAAATTTTAACTAACTATATTCTATTAGTACACGTGTAAGATTGGGGGCTCAAATTTTGGTAGGGCCGCGGTGGTGCATATTTTGCTGGAAAATATGTACCTATAAAATTCTGTGTAATGCCGCAGTTGCATTCCATCAGCAACACTACCAATAGTCCTACTCCCTAGCGTCCATGAGTGGTCTCTTTGGCCCCGCGATGTGGCCACTGGCATTAACATCAGTGTCATAGCAGATAGCGAGAGGATGAATAGCGAGTGTCCGGCGCCATAAAACGGGACCCCTCCAGCTAAGGGTAGGTAACAACGACAGAATATTCCACCGAAGAAGGCAACGGGAAACCACTTCGGTCAATAATTCCCAGGATATCACTATGAAAAGGAACCAAACAATGGCCGCGAGTCCCGGGCGGTCCTTAAATGGACCAGGGGTGTGAAGAATCTCCCGGCTCGACATAGAACTGTGGAGGAGCTGTTTCGCACTGCTCAGGATAGGGAAGCTTTCTCCCAAGTGATCGTCAACGTCGGGGGGACCCGACATGACACGTGAAGAAGAAGAACACATGTAAGAATGTTACTATTATGTAATGTGGGAAATTTTAGATCAAACGTCGGATACTTTTCCCCTCTGCCAAGGATCCTTAGGTTAACAAAATCTCACTAAACAGCTCTGTCGATGTGTCCCTACAGCAAAGGCATGTATTCAAGCAAACGGTGTTATCACTCCTGACTTGAGAGGACACACTTGCCATGTCTGCCTCCCTTTTGTACATTTACAATAGATTCTAATTTTTTTTAGGATTTTTTTACATATATCATTAATGCCTTTATTATTATTAGAGCGTTTCATAAGCCAGTTGACTGGCTTACTTTTTAAAGACATATTAGATCACTCAAAAAAATATGTTTATGTGTGCCCTATTTTAAGATTAAAAAATTAAAAATATATTCATACGGAATTGTATCGACGAATATCTTATCTACAAATTTTACGTTTTGTTATGACGTAGGCATGTACCTTTGTTGAATTACGTAATAAAATAAAATAATTTATAAGAACGTAAACATTTCTTTCAAAGAGAAAAATTGAATGAATAAATTTTAATCTACGAGGCATAATAATAAATTAAGAGGTTAAAACAAAAATATTTAAAAAAAAACTTATAATAATTCCTATATTGATATATTGAAAGTACAAAGAATGTACCCATAAAATCAATAAAATTTATTGTTTTGAGTAAAAGTAAATTACATTATTTAAAGCGACCTGTAAAATATTAATAAAAATAATAAAACGTTTTGTGTTAATAATAAAGTTTCATGTTTATTGCGACATTTTTTTCTATAAAATCCAAAATCGTTGCAATGGATATTTTTAACGAAGCGACCATAAAAATAAATTTTACAGTCAAATTACTTTCGGGGAATCGTAACATAGAGATTTTAAAGTTTAATATCAGCATCACCCCCAGTAGTAATACAAAGTTAAGGTGAATAGTTGTTGCGTTTTCGTTAAAATGCAGAAAATGTGTTGTTTTACATTACTTCACATGGTACATTTTGTACATAAAAAAAAGCAATAATTATTTCAATTTAAACTTGACTATTATTAAGTTTTTTGGTGCAACTGCCCCATAAATCAAGCATTTGACCCAGAGCCCAATAATTCGATCATTCCACTAATAAACGGAACTGAAGAAAAATGTCGGGATCGGACAAGACATCGTTACATGACAGGCATCATTACTATTGCATAATGAGTGATGGACCACACGAATATTCGAGTAACACTTTCTCGCATTTCTTCTGAATAATGTTTAATACCACCCAAGAAAAATGCGAAAGGGCTGCGCCAGACAATATAAATGTAACCTTTTCAACGCGCATATTATGTAATGCCACAATGCAGAGCTGATTAAAGATGCACCGATCTATCAATGTTACAAATTACAACAGAATAAATATATAATACACATCACAAGGCCTTCGCGGCCACGGCTGGCCACGCGGCTGCGTCTGCAGCATATCCTGCCATTGGCAATGGACGTAATCAAGTAGAAAGTTTCAATGTCAAGGGAAAGAAAATATTCAATGGAAGGCGATCGTGACTTCTTAATTACGAATACCAGATCTGTATAAGTGTTTCCATTTAAATAACATAATGCATGCATCTCAGTCACGAAATATTCGTATCCCCATACCGAACATCCGTTTTATACATCCAACAAACGATCGTAATTTAGCAACAAACGCTAAGAATATTAAAGTGATTATGTAAATATGTTTGATTTACCTTCACATTGCTTCATAATTACTAATTATATTATAGGTAACTGCTTTCGAGATAGACATAACTGAATATGAACGGTAAATTAATAATACTTCATCTATAAACCGATAAAATTTAAGATATTTAAGTTTATTCCGAGTACAGACTTATTGAATTTAACGAGCACGTGGGAGCGTAATAAAATATGTAACGCTTAATATGAGATCTAAATGGCAGTAATATTTAGAGATGTACTTCATATTATTTTATTATCTCGTTATTGAAATCGTTTAGGAGAGATCCCTTGTTTACGTCATTGTAAATACATTAATTTAAACATCCAATACATTTTAAAGACTCGAGATGTGAGTTGTGACCTTTTCCCTCCCTTTGTATTGTGAAATAATTATTTAGTTATTTTATTTATTTATTTTTATTTGGGAAAAAAACAACAGTTTTTACATTTATTGTATAAAAAAAATAAGAATACATATGACCGAAAATTGTGAAAACAGTCGATAAAAATTTTCCACAGTGGTGTAAGATATCGATTAAGTACATTATCGGTATCAAAATAAAAGCAATTAACAATTGTTAGGCACTTAGAAACATGCAAATAAAATAAAAATACTTATACTTATTTACAGTTATAAAAATAAAGTTAATAGAAACAAGATAAATTTAAATTTAAAGAATAAGAAAAGAAAAAAGTTATATAAAAATAATGTAAAAGGTACAAAAATATAATAATGTAAAAGGTACAAAAATATAATAATGAAAATACGAATACATACATAATTACTGACATCGTAAAACTAAACGGGTGTACTGTCTATGAGGAATTTTCTATATTTCATATAAGAGAGATGAAAAATGTCTGCGTGACCGGAGAGAACAGTATTGTAATAATGACATGCTCTAAAGAAAAAGTCGTTTTTCCTTGAGTTAGTCCTAGGTACTGGCAAATTAAATGTAGTACGGAGTCTTGTTCTGTTAGGTATAAGGTATTCTAAAGAACTTATAAGTAAAGGGCAGTCTACGATGTTGTTTACCAGTTTAAACAGGAATAATTGATATGCACTCACTCTTCTATACTCCAGAGTTTGAAATGAATTTGGTGTACAGTGAAATTTATATTTTATATTTTTATTATGCACCAGTGCCTATGGAAACTCTTTTTGAAAATAGAACTTTTGCAATACTCCGCTATTTTGAAATACAGGTGATGGTTGAAATACGAGTAATTATGAAAATAGATGATGATGAATTTTTTAAAAAGTGAACATTTTTGTGAATATTGTATCGTAGGTAAAGTTAGACATCGATTACGTTTGAAATTATTGTGGATGCAATGTAGATATCCGCAGTCAATCTAATGTAAACACAGGAAAGCTTCCTCAACAGCCAGCAGCATAATGTTGTAGGAGTGGGCGATAGGCCAACAATGGGAGGCGTATCTCTCCCGTTTCTGGTCAAACGAGAGCCGACATTGGCGCCTTCGGTGAATACACGCTGCATACAGTGCACACACCACGGTTAGCTTTCTATCCATAGAAGGCGCATGGTTACTGGCTACTAATGGGCTACAGACTACCGGCAATACTGTGGGATAGCTGCTGATACGACGCAAATTAGATCGTCCAAGTGTAAAGACAAAGCGGTATTGTCTCCACGCATTAATTGAGTCGGAAGCCAATGCTAATCAGACATATTAATACCGCGCAGCGAGCGATAAGTAGTCAGTTGTACGATACAACGGTGTTCACGATCAGACACGCATTTCGTAGACTTGCAGACGGTCTGGGAAGGGTGTTTATTAGGTATGGAAAGACTGAGAAAGCTATTGAAAGGAGGGTGAGCGCCGGGAACGGTGAGTAAAAATGTCAACGCTTATCAGTTCATGGTTTACCTCTTCGTTTTAATTCTCAAGGCACTCTCCTAATACCCATCCACAATTCCTCTTTTTTTTCTAACTCATATAGTGTCCATGCGGCTCGACTGTGGAATCATCTCCCATCCACCGTCAAAGATGTTACTACATTATCTCTGTTTAAATCACGTCTGAAGAAACATCTCCTTTCTCTTCCTCAATCTCTCCTCCTTTCCTTTTTCCTTTTTCCTCTTTCCTCTTTTTTCCTTTTTCCCGTTGAGTATTAGTTTTGATTTTAGGTAATTTATAAACAAATACATTTATTTCTATTTCTGTATATCTTTAGCTTTTCAATCTTTTTTTTCTATTGAATATGTTCTGTAACTTGAATTATGAAAATACAACTTTTATTTTATTGGTTGGTTGGAAGAAATTGCCATTTGTCAATAAGCCCGCCAATGTACAAATAACATTATGTACAAAAAGTTAAATAAATAAAATAGTTCACTTAAATCAACTTTGGAAAATAAATGCAGGAGGCAACATTAGCAGTTCACAATATCCCTGGTGCCGACCCTTGTGCATGGGAGCGAAGTATGCAATTTAAAAAAACAAGAATGAAAGTAGCATGAATGCTGTCGAAATGCGATCTCTCGGGCGAATGTGTGGTAAAACTATGCACAAATGTCCAGATCCGTGTATTATGTGAGGCTGAGCATAAGCATTATCGACAAAATTAAGAGAGGAGGGATGCGTGGGTTTGGACATATAGATCGGATGGACAGCGAAAGAACGTCTAAAAGGATTGACGATGCGAATGTTGATGGAAGCAGAAAACAAAGAAGATCAAGAAAAGACATGGCATGATTAAATTCAACGAAGATGGACATGTCAAAATTCGGAATAATCAACGTGCGTGCATGAGACGATGTATGAATGTAGAGGATGTATATGTACGCAAAGACCGAGTGATATGGCGTTTTATCCGCTCTGCCTACACCCCGCGAGGAACCGGCGTGCCGGTTTGTCTGTTTGTAGAGGATCGGGGCTTGCTACGACGCGACTCGATGACTAGACAACTTTTGGTGTATGATATTTTATAATATTATCAGAAAAAATGTTTCGCTTGGACGAGGCGAGTTTAATCAAAATTATTAAAGTGCAAATGTTAAACAACGGATGTTTTTAATTGCTCGCTCGGCAGATTAAATAAAATATAGACGTGTTCGAAGTAGCAATAGCAAAAAGTATGAAAGAAATTGGAGCGAAAATAAAATATAGACGTGTTCGAAGTAGCAATAGCAAAAAGTAGGAAAGAAATTGGAGCGAAAATAAAATATAGACGTGTTCGAAGTAGCAATAGCAAAAAGTATGAAAGAAATTGGAGCGAAAATAAAATATAGACGTGTTCGAAGTAGCAATAGCAAAAAGTAGGAATGAAATTGGAGCGAAAATAAAATATAGACGTGTTCGAAGTAGCAATAGCAAAAAGTAGGAAAGAAATTGGAGCGAAAATAAAATATAGACGTGTTCGAAGTAGCAATAGCAAAAAGTAGGAAAGAAATTGGAGCGAAAATAAAATATAGACGTGTTCGAAGTAGCAATAGCAAAAAGTAGGAAAGAAATTGGAGCGAAAATAAAATATAGACGTGTTCGAAGTAGCAATAGTAAAAAGTAGGAAAGAAATTGGAGCGAAAATAAAATAACACTGATAAACGTTATTAAACACAATATTATTATTAAATCGGGATTCACTTCGTAAGACTTCATTATAAATTATTAAGAAAATAATACTTTGTTACGAGTGTTACTGAATTTTATTATTTTATAAAAACACTACCACACTTTCGGGAGAGTAGAGTATATCACCCGTTGATAGGAGGAGTGCTCTCCCGAAACTGTAGTAGTGTTCTTGTAAATTAATAAAATTATGTAACACTAATAACAAACTTTTATAAAACATTTAAGTTTGTAAGTGAAAATTCTTGATGGAAGTTCATTGTAATTTATTATATAAATAAAAGACGAGTGATACTTTAATCCACAAATTTGGAATATCCAGTGACCGGTTTCATCGCTTTCGCGAAATCTTCGAGACTGGTATCTTTATTAAAAAGTTCAATGTATTTATACAAAGCAGAGGTAAGGATAGATAATTCAAAGTTATATGAAAGTAAATTAAATAAAGTTATTTTTATCTTGAAACACTAAAAATAAAATAAAATACCTCAACTCATTAAAATAGCATTATATCAACTCATTAGTTAACCCGAAAAAAAAATGTTGATAATGATCCTAAGTAAAATCGACAAAATCAATGCCTCGCATTTCTGTTTTCCCTTCTTTGAGTGAACCGATTTTGTTATTTTTTAAGAGAGTATCAGAAAGATATTTACTGTGGCAGTGTTTAGGACAAAACAGCATTTATCGATATTATTCTTGGCCGATTACCTTTGTTTCCCATTCTTCCTTTAACTCACCCTTATTCCTTATAGTACCTACCTGATCATCAAGATAGAAGATTTATAAAAAATAGAACATTTGGATTTGGAACAAAATTAACAAAATTTTGAAACTGCAACACATTGCATAAGAATTCTTGGAATCGTCGCGCGTCATTGTGAAAGTTGTCATAAATCGTTAAATAATTCATAGAGAGCTTTCATCATTCAGTGCACCAATATTGAAGAACATTCTCATCGCATCAAAGGTAGGTCCATTCCCGTGCTCCTTTCCCTGTTTTAAATACTCCAACTTTGTACAAAATTGATTGATATTCATTTTACATTACTCTGTCTGCTGTTTGTTTACAGGCGGTACGTTTTGCTTTCTTCAAAAATAGTTGTATACCGTACGTCCGAGAACGGCAGATAAAACTAGAGGCTTTTAAGGGTTTTTGGATGGTTCTAGTTCTTATAAAAGACAATTTACATATGAAAAACGTTTTTATATTTTGTATAAAATTAATTCATCATCGCTCTAGTGGCATAATCTAGGGAGAAAAAAGACGAATACGTATGTGCGCATCGAGAACGTGTCGCACCCTTAACCTTGTATGTCAAATTAAATGAATGGATAAACAAATGTAACGTAACCCACGTTATACGAAGCTGGTAATAGACAGTCGGTGTTTTGGAAAAGGCCTCTGATTGACAGATCAGTGGCCTTATGCTGTAACTAATTCGTTTCGTAAATTCATTTGTATCGTATGAGAGGGAACGCGAGCGAAATATGGTTTTGATTACGTTAGAATGAGATGAATATATCGTTGTCCATTTTTCAAAAAGGCGTGTCTCGTATTTGTTAATTTTTGAGACGACTTTTTAAGAATTTATTTGGAAAATGTTCGCCTTCAAAAATAATCTTACTATATTTTGCTGGGTATTTTTTATTATTTTAAGACCGTATCATGACCATTTGTTCCATAAATATAACTGAATTTTTGTTAAAATATTCACAACTTGATTTCGACAGCAAATGAGATTCACCTTTTTGAAAGATGGACGACAATATGACGAGCGAACGTACTTACGAAACGAAATTGCGACAGAATAAGCCTGCAGCTTCGCATCCAATTAAAGCAAAGTTCGGCAGAGCGTTATCGCGAAGACAGACGCGAGCGGCAAAAGGGAAAAACCGGATACCTTCGGTTGCGTTAATGTGTTATTTCATTTGACGGCTCCTGTGATTTATATAATAGAAAAGTTACAATGGAATTTGGAAATAAGAAGGAGAAACCTCATCTAGGATCAAGATCAAAGGGAAGAAATGTAACATATTTTCCAGTGTCGTAATGCTTGTACATTAGGATGTGGCATGTGAAGAACTAGTAACTCGCAAGTAGTCTGTTCTCGTTTAATTTCTCTTCGAGCAGTACATGAATACAATAAGTTTATTTTTGTTTTGTGCTTATAACGCAAGATGAAAGAGATAACGAATTCTTTATTGTAGGCATATTTTAATAAAAGGTGCACACGTATGACATTTCGGACATGTTAAATATACAGGTAACCCTCGTTGATCGAGGAGGATACGTTCTAGACATGGCCGCGATAAACGAAATTTCGCGATCAACAGGAAATTTTTCACGGAACTTAATCGGATATTTTTCGGCTGATTCTGTTTTTTTAAATTGTTTTATTTAAAAACACCAATTGGTTTTTCGTAAAATAAGAAAAAGACGTAAACATTAAACGTGACAAAAAAAAACTTAAGTGAAAAAGAATAATCGTTAACATTTGCGTTTTCCATGGAGGTTATTGGTAATTAATAAAAATACCGAATGCACACTCATCCACGATATATGCATCATGCACGAGTCATCCATGCACACATAAATGAACGTATACATATGCACACACGCATACGCACATTTACATGCATATATAAAACATACACAAACACATGAATTACATGCGGTACATATTATAAATCAGTCAAGATGTATGTACATTCAACAACTATCCCAAATAATTAACTCGATGTCTACACTAACCGATTCCCCAATCATTTTAAGGCAATAAAACGGGGTTAAAATAAGGTTTGAATCGTTTTAAACCGATCAAACCAACCCTTGCTTGTTTTAAAAACTTCTCCATTTTGAGATTTAAAGTTCTCACAAAAACTTTGATTTTGTTTTTCTGTTGCACAATTGATCGCACTGTAGACTCGGGCAATTTGAAACCCTACCTACAACGATTATTTTTAGTTTCTTTTCTGAAATGTAAATTACTGTAGTAATTAAATGGTAGAAAAAATACCCTGATCTACTCAATTACGAATTATTTCTCAATTAAAATATGCTTGACACTTGACACTCTGAGTAATAATGAGGTACCGCTGTAGAGCCGCCCATACGGACAAAAATCATATCAGGATGATCAATCACGAAGTTAGCAACAGTTTACAGCAAAACAATGGGCCGAGGTACTCAGGTCGAGAATCGCGAGCGCAGCGCGGGACTGTCCGTTACACGAATGTTGAGCCAAAAACCAAACCAAAAATTTGCAACGCTTTTGTTCTATGCAATATTTAGCACATTATTACTTTGAGGCTTGACAGCTTACAGAATGCGTGCTTAGTATTGGAGCGTCCGCTTAGTTACTCGTACATACTAATTTCAATTCTAATTATATAAAAAAAATCATTATGTAGGGGACACATGGTTGAAATGATTAAAAATACTATCCTGCCCACTGCCTTATGGACTCGTAAGCAAAATAATATGAGTTTCCGCGCATTTAAATATTGTAAAAATATTTTCCGAGCACTTAACGCCCTCTAGTGAGTTCAATTGAACGCATTGTTACAATATAAAATGGCCTCTAAATAATAATAAAGACTTCGTATATTTAATATGCGTTATTGTGTACTAAACTTCAGAGTGGGCACAGCATGGGGATATGAGATACACATAAAACAAATTACTTAATATTACTTCCGGATAAGAGCTATCATTTATAATGACTATGATTAATTGACGAATTCAATACAACTATTTTGTATATTCTTACATAAGTATCCGGTGTGAATTTTATACAATCTCAGCGTACAGAGAAAAATATTTGATAAGTCAATCATTTTTGATACGCGAGTTAAGAAATTGTACATTCGACGTTTTAAACGTTGTTGTACTAACGTTTTACAGCATTATTCATCATTCCGTATCTTTTATTAATTTATTTTATTTTCTTGGAGTTGCTTTATTATTTACCTTGCATCTTTTATTCATTATATTGTAAACCTAGGAGTAGGCACTTCAAAACAAATTTACAGCAACATACTTTATATGAAATTTACATTCATACGCATAAAGGCGGACCAAAACTTTTAAATCCCGCTGGCTCAAAAAAAATGCGCTTGGCAGTGGTGCGCCAGATAAGACTCAATTTTAAAAGTCGCCATTTGAGTAATTTTTTGTGAGGTTTTCAATATTATTTAACACGAATTTATATTTTAGCATCAAAACAATACATACAATAAAAAATAGAACAAAGTTGAACTTGCCAAAAAGAGTCTGGCTCTTGTGTTTGGCAAGTTTACAAAATAATATAAAAATAAACAAAAATGCATAACAAATAAAAACATATGAACAGTAAAAAATATATATAATTGAGAAAATACAACACTAAATAAAAAACTAAATTTAATAAATATACACAGGCACATAGGAGGCCCTCAGTAGCAAAGATGGTCAAACGACAAACGAAAATTTACAAAAGGTATAGTAATTATCTATAATTGCCATTATACATTATTATACCACGCAAAATCAATATTCTTTAGGCCATACTTTTGGTTTATGAAATCTCATATGACCAAATCCCCTTTAACCGTGTTTGAACAATGACTGTCAAATATGTGTTTTTGTGTTTGGAAAAACTAAAATAGACATTTTACAGGCTGTCAAATGTAGATTAGCCGCTGGAAGTTTGCCAGGGATGTCCGCGGCAGATAGGAAATGTCGGTATCTGGTCAACAAAATGGCGGGCCCCAGATTAATTGCTGTGCCGACGAATTTAAATGTCTAATTTACGCATCCGTTTTCGCGTGAAAAACACAGTCTACTAAACATGTTTCACAGAGTAATGTGTCCGAAAAGATGAGGTATTACTCTGCATACCGACACGGTGGCAGATCTGCCTACGACTCAATTAAATTTGAATTTCAGGCCTACGAGATAAGTTAAAATGTTCCACAATGTGCCCTAGACAAATAAAAGTAGTCACTAAACTCAATTTTATACAAAGCGGTAAAATGGTATTATGAAATAGAAAAAAGCGTTTTTTTTGGCTAAAATATTTATAGTGCGAATGTTGATGAAGACCAAAATAGGTATGGCATGACCAAATCCAACAAATACTTGAAGATGGCCATGTCAAAAGTAGGAATGAGCGATATATCAATGTAGCGTTCTATTCTCTTTGCCTACCTTTACGGGGAAACGGCGTGATGGTTTGTTTGTTTTGTTTTGTAAAAAAGCGTTTAGGTTGACAAGAAAATATTAAGATTTAAATTTAACGTTAAGGCATATCATGTGTTGAATAATTTATGCTTAAATGACATATGTGTACAGTGTTATTATTAAAGCACACATAAAAATATTTACATATGTGTCCTCTATTTCAAGAAAAAAAAAAATAATCAAAAAAATAGATACTGATCTGAATACTTTTCATATTAAACAATGTGATTAAAAAATGTTTGTACCTTAGAGGATAAAACATGGGGGTCCACTTTTCGCCATTTTGAAGTCACAATGCAGAAATTATCGCAAAAGGCTATTTTATACCTAAATAAAATATCGATGTCCACTTTCGTCATATAAATGCTTTTTTAAGTTGAATTAAAAATTCAGTCCAAGTCCACGTTATTTTAATGCAAAAAACATCAGTAATCTCAGATAAGCTATTTTTATAGGTAGGTACTTCTATTATCAAAATAATCATTATTTTACAAAGAAAATTCTTTGAAGATTAAAATGATCATATTTAGTTCAAAAGTTATGATGTTTTGGAAATTATTGTCATAAAATCTTGTTTCCTGAGCATTTCGTTCCAATGTGACTCCCGTGGTTATCCTTTAACGTACAGATATTAATTTATTTGATATCGCGTAAAACGTATTTTTACCGAGCATTTTGCTACATATCAGAAAGCAGAATTTTGGTATGAAATAACAATTTAAACGATATTTTAATTTCTAACTACTCCCGTTCGGGTTAAGATTTTTTCCTTAAGTATGGCCCAAAAATCTAGATCGGTTACTGCACTAGCAGAATTATTAATGAATATTATTATCATTACGACACGAAGATGTATGATTTAAACTATTTATGAGCATTTGTCAGCAATTCCAGGAAAACGGCGTGTTCTTTTCCTGTTTTTATAATCTACAAAACGCATTAGTCGTTCTGATAATTTAATTGCATATTAATTTTGAATTCGTGGGGAAAACCGGATTGAATTTAAAAGATCTATACATAGTTATGTACTATTATAAACGCACATGAGTGAATTATGTTAAATATTTCATGTAAAAGACAGGTTCACGACAGAGTGAGTTAAGGAGAAGGATAGAGCCGTAAAAAAAACCCCACCTTAAGACAAATTTAATCATGAAAATGTGCGGCTATCAAATTTATGCATACATTATTTTGTACATAAATAAATGGATACAACTAGGGGCTTACTTATAAACCCGGTATAAAGTTATGCCTAAGTGTAGTGATAGAAAATTCTACTGCTATGGCTAGTCATAACTTAATACCAGGTTTTATAAGTAAGGGCCTTACTCATAAACTTGGTATAAAGTTACACCTAGGCATAGTGTAGAATACGGATGGAATACCATCTTTATTGTAGTGGTAAAAAAAGAATTATATTCCCATCTTTATTCTACCACTATGCATAGGCGTAACTTTATGCCAGGTTTATAAGTAAGGCCCATAGTTTAATTTTTTTTAAATAAGTACAACAACTGTGTAGCAAAAAAAAACAGATTACTTTGGTTTAGGATTTCTCTTTGGAAAGCAATTTCCAAATGAGGAATTTCGGTGATTTTCATATTTTTTAATATGCAATAGCATATAAAAATGCTTTAGTTTAATAAAACTAAAGCATTTTTTTTTATGTATTGCATAATCAGCGCTATGATTTTTGAAAGTTTTGTTAGTTTGAAATTAGTCCGCATGTGACGTCTCAAGTTCTCTTCCTCTTCTTCTCGGTGAGTTTTGCTGATAGGTCAGCTGGCTTCCCGTAAACCGGAAATCTATCACAACTCAATTGATTTTGATGTAATAAAAAAATCATTAAACATATGTTTATTTGCGAATAATTATAATATCGTGCGGCGTTTGCTTTTCAAATATTTTTCAGTTTTTTTTTCATTTGGATTAAGTTTACTGTTTATGTACTGCTACTTGTAAAAACCTGTAATTAGCTTATTTGTTCTGTTTTATTACAAATGATAAATGAAGCCATTGATTATCCGAATAAAGAACAAAAAAAAATATGATTCTTTTTATTTTTCATCGTTTCAAGAAACTTCGAAGTACAATTAAATGCAAAAATTTTTGCGATGCGTAAGAAAACATTTTTCATATCCAGTTTCTCGTAGCACTGAACTTTTTCATTGTAATGTAAGTTAATTTTACAATACTGATGCATATTCTGTATCTAATATTATCAATATCATTAAAACAAAAAGTACTTTTCGAGAGTCATTTTTCTTCAGATCCTGTTAAACAAGATAAATCCTTTTTAAATTTATTTCAACAGAGAGGGAAAAAGTTTTCGAGAAGAAATTTGGAAGTCTAGGCATTTACAGGGCAGATAAATCCGATTACAGATAAATCCTATTTTAAAGTAAGACTTTGTAAATTCACGATCTTTTTGTAAAAGAACGGCATCACGAATTAGTAGGAATGTTGCACGTTACAAATCTGACCAATACTTAGTCCAGTGATGATACAATTGATGATCTAAAGCAAAGTAACGATATGGATTTTCAAAACTCCGATATGAAAAATGTCACATTTAGAATATTAGTCATAACATATAATTTTATCGGGTTTATTTTATTTCCACCATAATATTTAGATTAAACAAAACGGATATGACTAAAAATAGCAGGCGGGCGTGCACAATACTAAATTATAAACATAAAAACGAAATACTTTTAATTTTAATAAAAAATATCAGTATGTATGTACACTATTTTTAAGATTTTAAAGTATTTTTCAATGTAAATATATAACACTGGTTTGTTTTAAAATATTAAATTTGAAAAGTGAAACATTTGAAAATAGACATTTAAGGCAAAGTGAGGTCATTTGCTGGTGGACATTTTTACGTAAAATAACACGATAGTGCTGGTCAACTGGTATAATTTGAGAGTCAAATTCGAAGAGGGATTGAAATTAAATGCGTTTGAAATCGGTTAGTAAATATCTGTGGTCGGATAACAGTTTCATATAAATTAAACTGCCAGTTAGGTTGGGAAGCTGATTTTCCCGTTAAAAAGTGGGTATTAAAATATTCAAGTTCGATTAGCACATTAATATTATATTTGGTAAATGGAGTGAATTAAAATATGTCCGTGTGGATAAAGTTACCTATTTTTATTTATCTCACCGTAGCAGTAAGAATAATAGATAAAATATATAAAAACAAACAAATTATTGAGTCGTTTCGTAAACAGAAATGGATAGAACGGCACATGTCTGTCTTTGCATTCGCTTTCTCTGCATTCATACATAGGCGCCGATTATGCCATATCTTTCCCATTCCCAACATTATTTTAGTAGTTATTTAGCTGTCCATTCACTCTATAAATATTTCCAAACCGACGTTTCTTAATTTTGTCAATGCGTTTTTGTTAATGCAATATCATGCGTTGTTTTACCACACATTCGTCTAAGACATCGCATTTCTAAAGAATTCACTCGACTTTAACTCCTTTTTTCCAATTCCACGGGCCACTTCTACAGATTAGCGTCGGTACCATTGCTTATTTATAGAAGTGAATTGTGCATAGCCAAACTGCAATTCATTTTGCAATTCATTTTGCCTGCAGTACACATTCAGTCTGTTCCCGGCACTCACCCCCCTTCCAATATATTTATCTGTCTTTCCATCTCTAGTAAACATACTTTACAGATATGCCAATTATTCTACTTGTTTCAGGATACCTCCTCCAACAATGATCTCGCATTTAGACATACTTTCATCTCTTTCAACAACTAAAAAAAACAGATATGTATACCTAATAAAAAAAGTCACGTTTCTTCCTAATCTATATCCAAGAGTACCTTGAATATCTGATCAGAGATCAACTGCTTTAAATTCTTATTCGATTAAGGCGACGAGGAGCATTTTAAATGTGGGGCGCGGTAAAGATATAAAAGATCCCATAAACATAAACATCGGGTCTCGTTCAATTGTCTTTTAATAGGACACGCGCTTAATAATTTACCCGTTAAAGGAATAAGTGAGCGTAATGGTAAAACACGGTAAAGGTAACGAACGTGCCGGTATAATTTACTAGCGACATCTTGTTGGTAATCGCCGATTGTGCACTTAAAACACTGCAATTAAACGAAAGAGATGTATTATTATAGTGCGTTTGTAGCTCGGGAGCGTGTACGCAAATGCAATTAATATAATTGTTATTCAATCTTGCATCTGAACGAGCAAAACTAGATCGGCGAGAAAGAAGAATTACGGGAGTAAATTAGTTATCAATCTCTGAAAACGTATCGGATAAATATCAAACAATACTGTGAAGGAGACAATTTGTATTAAACTATAATAAACTGAACACAAAGTGGTACATAAATATACCACAAGAATTGAGGTGTTTACTTTATAATATTTCGTATTAATAATAAGTCAAATGTCACCGTTATAACATACACTAGTAGATCTGTTTTCCACTCAGCTTTTCCAAATGAAATACAAAGGTTTATAATTTTAAAAGAACACATTTTGCAAGGTTTGTTAAAACGTAAATCAACACAAAATATGCGTCCTATAAAGAGTTAAGTGAGATTAAATCTCAATAAACAGGTATCATTATGTAGATCAAATACTTAGCGAAAGTGAGCTGTGTTAGGAGTTAGGAGTACGTTCCATCGAAAGTGAGCCAATTTTTGATTGACAACATCAAGTTTGGAAGACTAATCATGCTATTCACTATAAACTATACACACAAGCTGACATCTGCTTTGACAACGCATTACGGGCAGTGATAATATTAGTAAACAAGTTCGCATACGGAGCGTTATAGAACAGACCCACGGGGATATGAAATATTTAACCTGATTAAAGCCGATGGCACACATTCTTTACCGGTTAGTCCAGCCCTTCGAGGTCGAAAGTGGTTGCTTTTTAGATCACATGTCGTTAAATTCATAAATATATGCCAATTTTATAAAAGAGAGAAAATTCATGCAAACGAGTATACGTACCTACTCCACATATTCAACATTAAGTTCGTTATTTTTCTTTTAAATTGTACTATTATTGTATGGACGCATTACTATCACATACATCTGACTACTGTTCGTTAATAAATAATAATACGGGTATAATATTGGAAACATAATTTGATGGGCGTAAAAAGGCACTAGCGCAAAATGACTAAAATAAAGCTTTTTGGATTTACGCATTGACGGTATTATACAGATAAAGAGTTAAATCAAGATTGATTAGGGTCGTAAATAAACGTAGCGATAAACTGTTTACTAAAAAACAAACAAAACTCATAAAAATGCAAAAAAGCGGGTTTAAATTTCACTCGCTGTATCATGTTTGGATGCTACACTCCCGTGTTTATGTAATAATATTATAACTCTCAAAATGGCGTAAAACTCATTTTAGGCGTCTATTAACACGGAGCGCCTCATTAAAATAACAGGCGTCAAAAACGGTTTATACCTTAAAGTACCGTTAATTTCCCACTAGATACTCACGTAGAAGATTACAGTTTTACCATACGTTTTAATTGCTTTTATTTGAGATTCTTCCTAAAATGTAGTCCCGTTAGCTCGGACAGAAATCTGTGTGTCGTGTGACATTTTTGATAAGGTAACATCTCGGTTCCTGGCCCAATATCCACCGAGGTACATAAAATTCCTTTAGACAACCCATCTATCGCTTCGAGGGCCTCTATAACGCGGTATGGGATCACAGATCACCTATACACGATAAACGGACACGATCATGCGCGTACATTTTATTCAAAGTGTCTTGATCGGACATTATCGTTCGATTTTAGGCCACTGAAAGAGGATTCACTGGGTCAGGTAATGACTATCTGTTCTGGAACCTACCTAACTAACTAACTAACACATGAGAAGCTTGTAATTATTTTAAGAAAAAAATGAAACAAAAAACCGTTAAAAGAGAAACCAATTGATAAAAAAACACTTCTGTATCGTGTGAGAAATTAAGATATTATTAATTAGACTAAGATGGAGAGATTTCATATTAAATGTAGAGAAAGGTTGTTTAAAGTCGTAGGGACTTGTATGAAGAACGGAAGGAACTGTCGATTACAGCCAGGAAAAAATAGCTTCATTAAAAACGTAAAAAAATATAGCAAACTGATTTATACAACCAGATAAGACAAGTGAAGACGAATGATTGACGTTACACTTTCTGGATAAAATCGTTTTACCGGACTAACAGCTCATAATCAATTTTATATTAATAATAATAATAATAATATTTAAAAATCGTCTCAACACTACATAATATCAAACTTCCTGGTTTTGAATTAAGAGTATATTTTCTTTGACATGTATTTTCCCTATTACAGAGGTCCGATAAATATCCTGGAGCCATATCATGAAGAGATTTGAACACCGCCCAGCCCTGCTTATATTAAATTATCTCTGGGCATTTCAGCCAATACAAGTCTCGAAAATATTGCAAATAGTAGGTAATATAATACTATTAACGTGACCGTAGCAAGTAACGATTTTTAGGGAAACATTCTCGAACATTAATTCTCAGTATCATTATGAAAACTTATTCGAAATTGGATCAGGTTGCGGTCCCGTGGTTAGTGCTGCAGACTCACGGATCAGAGGTCCGAGGTTCGAACGGCACTTTATCTTAACTTGATTCCCAATTTCTAATAGTAATTTAAATACAACCGTTGATAATGGACCTAAAATTATTTTTATTGGGTAAATCGTATTGTGACCGACTGAAACGAGATTTTCACCTAAATCCGAAACCGAATTTCGGCTTCAGTTCTAGTTTCGGCCGAAACCGAAACTTATTTAAATAAGTTAAAAGTCATTTCAAAACGCCCCAAATAAGGCGTTTTTATTGTTAAACCTTATGATGCAACCTTTCATTAAAATAAGTGTTAAATAAAATAAATGGCATAAATGATTATTTATGATTAATGCATTAACATTGTGGTCAGACATTTTAAGTATTGTTATAAATATTAGTATATAGCCACAAAATCGGTACGTGATTATATGCTAATATTTACTAACATTAGTTAAAGGGCGTAAATTTAATTAGTAAATTAGTTTGTTTTTAGCGCTGTTTGGTTCTTTTTTATGTTATGCAGGTATAATTTATATGTAACAGTTCTTCAATGTACGCTATAGGAACTTTAACTTATTAAGGAATTACAAAAATACAAATATAAAAGATCTTAGAACTCACAAGAACTTAGAGCCATACGATGCACCCGAGTACAGCCGAATGTAATTCTTCACATCTCGACCGCACGTTTCGGCTGAGTGAAATCCGAACCGCGGCCGAAACTTGTTTTACTGGCCAAAACCGAAATATCGATCGGTTACTAAAATCGTAAGAATGCAAATATTTGTTTTTATGACGATGAATTGAAAATAAAATGTACGTATGTATGTGGCTGCATATATTTTTTAATTTCGTTTTTTTTAAGTGTTATATTTTGTTTTTTTTTTTTTAAATTGATTATGCATTCTCGTTTCTTTTTTATATTATTTTGAATACTTTTTTTTTGCATTACAACAGGTCGGAAGACCCAACAACAGTAGTTAATTACAGCACACAACACCCAGGCTTGAGAAGAATCACATTTATTTTTTGTTTTCTCTCCGGGAATGGAACCCGGAACCTCCCGTGCGTGATTCTTTTTTCAGGTTCAACCTGTGTGTTACCTAAGTGTTCTTTATTTTATTTTATGGATTGTTTTCATGCTTATAAAGCTTAACTAATAATTTCTTTTTTTTATATAAAAAAATTCTAAACATGTTGGTTGTATAAGTAAATATACGATTAAGTGTGGTAAACTGTATATTCGTATTTTCCGCTATTTATTCGTCAGTTTCGCTTGTAAAAGGGACTGTTTCACAGTTCAAAATGTTGCTCTATTGCTAAATTCCCGTGTTTTAGATTTATGACTTTTCTTCAGTTACCTGACATTTAAACGGTTCGTATAGAGAAATGCAACATGAGAATTATGTACAGTGTGCAGATGTCAGAATGATGTGTTGGAAGTTAAGAGAATCCGCCCAACTGAGGGTTCGTACCAGAAACTAGCTACCAAGAACATCTGAATAAGTGAAAAAAAATTAGGATACACCTGTTGAGCAATGGCAGTAGGTTTTTTTACTTTCAAAGGTAATTTTTATTATAATTATTTTACTAAGATTGAAATATAGTTACATGAAATATTTAACCAAAAAATTTAAAATGAAATAAAATAATGGTATAGTTATTAATTAATCATTCCCGCTTGTAACTTATTTTTAAAATTATTTTTAAGCGTAATGAAAGAGTATAAATATATGTAATAATGATCAAAACAATTTTTTTTTGTTTAGATATGATCAGAAATCAGTATCTCAATAAACATTAAATCAATAAATCAAGTAGTTTATCAAAGTCGAGAGATCTTTTGAGCTGCTCATAGAAACTACTGTAACTAATTGGATTAATCAATAAGCATACAATTAATAATGATGGGAGACTATTCGTTTGTCATTAGACAATGGACGTAGATAAATAATCGAGAAATTTTAAATAATTACTAATTTGTGATTGATGGACAGAGAAAAAGGATCATCTGAACTACCACTATTCATTTATAAAACAGGAAAACGAAATATAAATACATAACTCAATTCGTTTGTGTAATGTAAATGTACGTATGTGAAGTACATAATTTAGAAATAATATAATTAAAGGCTCGACACGATTTTTTATGTTTGCATTAAAATCTAACATAAATAACTATAAAAATTTAAATACTAAACACACGGTGAGATAATATAGGGAGGTAAAAAAAATTACAAATATATTTAGCAAATTTTGATAATTTTAAGAATATTTAAAGTACAGTGGATATCGCTCTGACAAAAAACAATTTGTATTTTGAAATCGGTGAGCATCGGTAAATATATTGTAGTAATGTTAGTATATGTCCGGGCGGATGAAGAATACAGTTATGTGTGAATCAGTACCATAATCCTGGACGAGTGTTTTCGACTCGATGGCTACTCTTAAAAGTCCGACTCGTAGTGAAGTGGATGACACGTCCGCTTACCATGCTCGAGGTCCCGGGTTCGATTTCTGGGAAGATCAACATGATTTTTTTTAACGGTGGTTTTAAATTAAAATATTTCATTGTCCCTGGACTGGCACCTAAAGCGTAAGACTGGTCATCTTTAATTTAATTGGTGTATGCATTGAGGAAATAGGAAACTGGATGGCTGAAAACAGACTAATATTAAACCCATCAAAAACGGTTCAACTATGGGTGGCTTCAGCCAGACGACAGAATTTAATTCAGGATACGGCAACACCCGATGTAAGGAGTACCGCTTTACCCACCGTTAAACTACTGGGAGTTCTAATTCTGACCTTTCTCTTGACGCTCAAATTAGTAGAACGATACGTTCATGCTTCTACCAGCTGGGACAAATTAAATGCATACGCAAAAATTTGCCGATTGATGCCGCCCGTCAATTAATAAATGCGTTTGTAGTGTTTAGAGTTGATTATTGTAATGGTATCTATGCAGGTCTACCAATGAACAAAGTGACTCGCCTACAGTCTGTGTTAAGTTCTGCAGCGAGACTTATTTTCGGAATCTTTAAGTTCAGTCATATCAGTCCACTACTTCGGGAATTACACAGGCTACGTTTTCCACAGAGGGTGGAATACAAACTCTGTTGGCTTATGTATAAGTCACTGCACTACTCTGCTCCGGAATATCTAAGGGAACTATGCATGCCAGATGAACTGACTGACAGACGTCTTACGCTTAGATCAGCTACGTCTACGGTGAGAGGAAACGTTATTATACCTCTACGCAAACAGCGCACTAAATTCGGTAAACGCGCATTTGCGGTCGCAGACTCTATGTCATGCAATGATCTCCCAGCAGAGGTGCGAGGCTGTGAGAGAAAAGTGATGTTTCGGAAAAAATTGAAAACCCACCTGTTATCTAAATCATTTGAATAAATCCGTAGCATGTGATAACAAAATAAATTGTTTTAATTAACTAACAAATTTAAAAGCTTCAATTAAATTTATTTATCTATATAATCACTTTATAAAGCGCCCTTGAGGTATTATATTACGAAAATGGTGCTATATAAGTTATCCATTATAATAATAATCTTACCTTTATGTAACAAAAAATATTAAGATACGCCGCTTTTGGTGTCCTAATGCAGTGCCTTATGCACCATTATGTGCAGAAAGAGAATAATAATGATGAGTAATTTAAGTTTATATGAAATATTTGATATCCATGAGTGCAGCGTTAGGAAATATGAAATGAATTAGGTTTATGTAAAAGTCAAAACATATCAATGTTTAATGTGTATATCATATCAATGTTTATGTACACTGAGTAACCCATCTCAGATCTCAGATGAAGATAATCCATTGAGTAAGAGATGGTACTTGTAATCCGAATTGATAAAGTGTTATCAGTGGCGAACAGGACGAATCGGAGGAGATAAATCTGTCGAGCGGACTGTGGTCCAGTACCGCGTCCCACGCATCTCCGTCTCCTGCAATAATGTCATGATCAACTCATAATGTCACAGCCTCGTGGTCCGAACGTCATATGTTATGGAGACCTCGGTGGGCGAACCGTGAGAAATGCAACGAGGACTTGTGGACGCTTCACGCCATCTTGTCTGTAGATACGAGTACTTGACGAATCATCGTGAAATTTTGACCCTAATTAAACTTGGGTCTTGAATAATTCATTTATTCATAATACAATAATTGGGTAATGCATCAGTTCGATGTCATTTTAATAAGAAATGGTGACACGCCAAATAGGAAATAATCAGAAAAATCATGAACATGATGTTTTGAAGTAAAATAAATAAATTTGCTTTTCTATATATACACGGTGTTTCAGGACCAGACCGCGAAACTTCAGAAGAACATTAGTAATAGTATTAATTTTTTAAACTCACTCTTTTCATGAAAAAAATTTATTATAATTTACAGACGGGGAAAAAATAGTCCGCGTCCGGTGCGTATCGTTTCGTTGGTCAAATGCATTTTAGATTTTTTTTTTTTTAAATAAAAAAATGCGATAATTATAAGGATGTTTATTAAAAGTACACCATAAAAAATGCTTCTCTGAAGTTTCGCAGTATGGCTCTGAAAAATGGTGTTTAAGTTATATTTCTAACAAACGTCATCTTCTACGCGATTCGTGAATTCCATGTTTACGTTTAAGAAAACACCAAAGTAGATTTTTTAGTTTAGTGCATTCCGATGACAAAGTATATTTTCAATTGGCGGAGATGGCAGATATTGGAAATAAAAGATACAAAATCTTCAAAATTACATTTCAGAAAAACTTCAAAAACGGTATTTTTAATGCGAGTAAAACCGATATTAATAATATGTATAATATAATATATTCATAATCTTAGAGGGTGGGGGTCAGTGCTATGAAAGCTCCTGACGTCACTGCGACCTGCGAAGATCTATTGCGACGGGTCCCCGTGAATAGTTCTCGCCCTCAAAGCCCAGGGCCTCGATTACAATGGGATGTTAAAATTTATTATCAATTTTATCTACAAAGTAAAATTAAGGTTTCTGTGTGAAAAGCAGAATATGCATACAATTTTTTCTTCTTAATATGTTCAATTGTAGGTTACCGACGAAGATACTTTATAAATATACTAATTTTCGTACACATACATCGGGTTTTCTTTATAGACAGTCGAAGATAACTCTGTTAACTTCCCATTGTGATCGGGGCCCTGGTCTCTACAAGCAGCCTGTCTGCTGGGTGGAAGGCGAGAGTTTACATTTTACTAAATCTCCCCCTCCAAGTCCAGATTCGTAAAGTATCGGGCTATTAGGCAGGGAGCGAGCTCCTGAGCATTCTCAGGTTTAACCAGTGGTCCCCCGAGGATGAGACTCCTTTTATGATGCAAAGAATCACACTCACATAGAATGTGTATAGGTGTTTCCTCATTTGCGCTGAAGAACCTACATCTAGAAGTTTTGGAAAGGTTCATTCTAGCAAGGTGTTTGTGCGATCTGCAGTGCTCTGTAAGGGCTCTAGTGATAACCCTCACTTGATTTCGGTTAAGATTTATTAGGTCGAAGGCAAACCTTTGCAAGTACCCTTTTAATATAATATATGCTGATATTATGTTAATAAAATTAGTATAAAACCACTCACCGACTTGTCTGTCTACCGGTTTCGAGACGTAACCCGTCTCTTCGGCAGGACAACAACACTACACCAACATGCAAATATCACTACACACGTTCACCATAGTAGATTTGCAAAAATATAAAATCGACATGCAGGTTAGACACATGCTTCACTACGCCACCACCGAGGGTTAATGACTTATGAAGCGAATATTTCAAAAGGATTAACAATCGGAAAAGGAGGAAAAAGGGAGGGGGAGGGTAGGGTGACCATTACAGTGAAATATCGAATAATGGACTATATTGGAAAGTTACTTGATTATTAATTAATGGGACATTATTTTTCAAAGCCTTCTTTATGTAAAAAATCTCCATATTATTTACTTTCAGTCCTTAATTATTTATGTGTAAAAATTTAACACCGGTATCTTTATTAAATTCATGATTTGAGTCTATAATGTGGTTGGCGAATTCTGAGAAGATATTATTACTAAGACATCTCATGTGTAGACAGATAAGTCGGTGAGTGGTTTTATACAAATTTTATGAACATAATATTAAAATTTTGGATCACAAAGTTAATGCTTTGAATATTAATAATATAATATATGCTGTTTCGGGAAAATTTCGTTGCATTCTTTTCATAGATTTACAGCAAACCCTTTGTCATTTTGCAGTCTGGCTCAGTCACTATGGTGAAAGAATGATAGTACTCGTATTTAAAGACAAACCATTTGCAAAAAACATTCTTTCAATACATATTAACAAAATAATGCGCTTGTCTAAGTAAACAAGATTTCTTCGCTAATCTTTAAGATACGGTGAAATCATTCAGAAGGCTCGTACAAATCTTAATCTAAACGGTCGTTTCAGAAAACGTCTAGAAGGTAATTTATCTTGTTCGATGTACGATAATTAGAAATGCAATTTCAATATCAATCATTATTGAACTGTGCAACCAAGCAACGGTTTTAGCTTAGCGACCCAATGTATAAATAATAATTATTATTAATATCCCACGCACTCAATCAATCATATTAAAGGTAAGGCTATGGCACACGGTATGCACGGGAATAGTATCCGGTCTTCGTTAATTAACTGTAAATATATTTTGAGATAAACTCGAATTTGTAGAAGAATATATTTACCAAATGACATTCAATTTGTGAAAGAACATTTTTGTTGGGGATAAAACCATAAGCGTAGTTTGGCCTAAATATTATATTTATGAAATATTAACAGCCCTTATTTGTGAGAAACACCCACCCGACTTTACCATTATAAAGTGATATTTTTATTAAGGTATGAATACGCATAACAGAGGAATAATTTTCCCGCTAGACTAAAAAAAAGGTGGTATTTTTTTTTAATACCACTTACTCGTAGCGATTTTTCTATGTCTACCGGTTTCGGTATAGTGGAATTTGCATGTTAGTGTAAATAGTGTCCTGACGAAGAGACGGGTACGTCTCGAAACCGATAGACGTAGAAAAGTCAATAAGTAGTTATATGCAAATATTTACAAACAATTATCAAAATGTTTGACAAAAATAAAAATTAAATTATTAATTAATTAAATTAAATTAATTAAAAATTGTTAATGTTTGAAATAAATTAATTAAATAATTAAAATTAAATTAAAATATTGTTGGACGTCACTCCCCATTACACAAGACACAAGGGAGTACACAAGAATCTTTTTTTCTTTTGCGTAATGGGAAACGTTAATGTAAATATTATATATGTATTAAATTTATATAAAAACTGTATTTAGTAGTAATACCCTAGAACTTTTCTGCTTTTTTTCTTAAATATATTTTTTTATCCCTTTTTCTTTTCTTGGATTCTCTTTCTCTCTTCTTGCAAACTCATTATTTGATCACACATTCCTCAGCATTTAAATATGTATTTATTTATTTTAAAGAAACATACAGTCGACAATGATATAGTAACATTTTTAAAATATACGGTTTAAAGACAGACTAGCGAAGTTTCTAAATAAGAATAATACATATTTTTAAATTATGTTACAACAAAAGGGTGTGTTTATGTGTAA